>NC_134354.1:305831724-306131724 GCF_048569485.1 Anomaloglossus baeobatrachus
ATATTGCAAAGGTTCTATTGGCCCGGGGTCTTTGGGGAGGTAAAACGGTTCTGCGAAACCTGCCCGGAGTGTCAGCTTACCGCACCCCTGGCCCACTTTCGCAGTCCGTTGGTACCATTACCCATTATAGAAGTCCCTTTTGAACGGATAGGGATGGATCTGGTGGGGCCCCTCGTAAAGTCCGCTCGAGGGCACCAACACATCCTAGTGATCGTTGACTATGCCACCCGGTATCCAGAGGCGATACCTCTCAGACATACTGCGGCGAAGCTTATAGCTCGGGAGTTGTTTGCTGTGTTCTGCCGGGTGGGGTTGCCCAAGGAGATCCTTACGGATCAGGGGACCCCGTTCATGTCTAAAGTGACCAAAGAGCTATGCTGGCTACTCCAGATCAAGCAGTTGCGTACGTCTGTGTATCATCCTCAGACGGACGGTTTAGTGGAACGATTCAATAAAACCCTGAAAACCATGCTCAAAAGGGTGATTTCCAAAGACGGGAAAGACTGGGATATGATGCTTCCCTATTTGATGTTTGCCATACGAGAGGTGCCACAGGCATCCACGGGGTTTTCGCCTTTTGAGTTGTTATACGGGCGACATCCCTGGGGATTGTTGGACCTGGCAAAGGAAACATGGGAGCAAGAGCCCACCCCCCATAAAAGTGTGATTGAACACATTTTAGGAATGCAGAACCGCATAAGCGCGGTCATGCCAATTGTGAAGGAGCATTTACAGGAGGCTCAGGCCGCACAAAGCGGCCGCTACAATAGACAAGCCACCGTGCGAACCTTTAAACCCGGGGATCGGGTGTTGGTATTGATCCCCACGGCGGAGAGTAAATTCCTGGCTCAGTGGCAAGGCCCCTACGAGATAAAGGAAAGAGTCGGGGTGGTCAACTATAAGGTATTGCAGCCCGGTAGGCGGAAACCTGAACAAATATACCATGTCAACCTATTAAAACCTTGGCAGGAACGTGAAAGCCTGATGGTTGTTTTTTCCCCATCTCCCACCTCTTCGGGTCGTTCAAACCCGGCTCCAGCGACCTCCGGAGAGGACGAACCGGAAGTAAGGATTGGAGAAGCCCTCACCAAGCAACAGAGGCGAGAGGCCAGACGGCTGGTTCAGCAGAACCCCGATGTCTTCTCCGAGCTGCCTGGTAGGACCAGTCTGATACGACATGACATTGTCACCGAGCCTCACCTGAAGGTACGCCTGAAGCCATACCGGGTGCCGGAGGCTCGAAGACAAGCCATATCAGAGGAAGTGAAGACAATGCTACGCCTGGGGGTCATCGAAAAATCCCGGAGTGAATGGGTTAGTCCCATTGTCCTAATACCAAAACCCGATGGCTCCTTAAGGTTCTGCAATGACTTTAGGAGATTGAACGAAGTATCCAAGTTCGATCTCTACCCCATGCCCCGGGTGGATGAGCTGATTGATAGGCTGGGACAGGCGCGATATTTCACCACGCTCGACCTGACCAAGGGGTACTGGCAGGTGCCACTGACGGAGTCCGCCAAGGAGAAAACCGCTTTTGTTACGCCGGAGGGTCTCTTCCACTATGTTGTCTTGCCTTTTGGGTTACATGGCGCTCTGGCCACGTTCCAGAGGTTGATGGACTTGGTGCTGGAACCCCACCAGGCGTATGCATCAGCGTACCTTGATGACATCATTATTTACAGCTCTGAGTGGCAGACCCACTTGGAACAGGTACAAGCGGTGGTGAACGCGCTCCGAACAGCCGGATTGACAGCCAATCCCAAGAAATGTGCGTTGGGGCTCACGGAAGCCCGCTACTTGGGCTACATAATAGGCCAAGGAGTGATTAAGCCCCAAATTAACAAAGTTGAGGCGATCCAGAAGTGGCCTAGACCCCTGACCACGAAGCAGGTTAGGGCCTTCCTGGGTATCGTGGGGTACTACAGGAGGTTTGTAAAAAATTTTGCGGGACTATCAGCCCCCTTGACGGACCTTCTCAAAGGCAAGAAGGCCGTCATGGTGCGCTGGACACCGCAGGCCGAGGACTCCTTCCGGGCCCTGAAGGGGGTCCTGTGTGGACAGCCCGTTCTTGTCAACCCTGATTTCCGGAAGGAGTTCATAGTACAGACTGACGCCTCGGAGGTCGGCCTGGGGGCAGTGCTGTCTCAGGTGGTTCAGGGGGAGGAACACCCCGTCACCTTCTTAAGTAGGAAGCTCACCCCTCCCGAGCAGAATTATAGCGTAGTGGAGAAGGAGTGCCTGGCGATCAAGTGGGCCTTGGAGTCCCTACGCTATTACCTGCTGGGACGACAGTTTCTCTTGGTGACTGATCACTCTCCGCTGGTCTGGATGAGGTCCGCCAAGGAACGGAATGCCCGGGTTACCCGGTGGTTCCTTTCTCTGCAGAACTTCTGGTTTACGGTTGAACACCGGGCCGGTAGGTTGCAGGGCAACGCCGATGCCTTGTCCCGCGGCCCGTGTTTGATGGCAGGAGTTCAACCCCGCTCGCTGGAACTGAGGGGGGGGTATGTGAGACTGTGATCGGGGTTATCTATGACGGCCGGTACATCTCGCCCCGGTTGCGCTCACTCCATGTATAGAAAGCAACTCCACTCCAGGGTTAATGTTTTCCCTGCAGGCTGAAAGGAGGGTTAAAAGGAAACAGGAACATGGGCGTGGAGCCCTAGTGTGAGGGAGTGAACACAACTCCCTGAGTTTCTGCCAGGGGAACACATGTGTATTGTTTTTGGACTTTTGGTTTGTGCAATAAACTGTGTGCTGTGACCATTGGTGCCTGGATCCCGTGTCTTCTGCCGTGCAGCCAACCACGCTACCTCACAATATATATGTATGTATATGTATATATATATATATATATATATATATATATATATATATATATATGTATAATGTAGGGATTCATCTCTGGTAGGTGACGGCAGGGGCGCAGTAAAGAGACACACACAGGTTTCTAGTCCAAAATAGGTCAGTGTTTTATTCACACTCGACACAAAAAACATGAAGTTAGTCTTACATCAGAGCAGGGATACAAAAGAAAAAGTCCAACTTGGCATACAGCACAGCAAATAGTCCAAGACATACCAGTCTATTCAGATACAGGTATCTTTTTCCTTCACAACAGCCAGACTGATTCAGTTCTCCAGACCAACCATTTTCACACTGAGAAGTCCTGGATGGCTATTTATGATAAGCTAATCATGCACCTGTGCACATCGGGCATTTCCTCAAAACTAGGGATGGGCGATCTCGATCTGTAAAGATCGGGGATCGTACTGATCACATAGTGATCGTGTACACGATCCCAACCACAAGCTTTCCTGAGGAGCTCGTGTTACAGATCAGGTCCAGATTAAGTCCTGGGTCTGTAAAAAAAAAAAAACCAAAACAACACATTATTAAAAAACATTGTCATTATGCTTACAGGTCCCGCAACATGTCCTGCCAAGTCCTGGCAGCTCTTGCTTCTGAGTCCGATCATTGCTGTGCCACCGGTAACCAGCAGTGAATTACAGGACCTTCAATGACGTCATAGCATGTGACCGCCTGGTGTGAATGTTGCTTGGCTTACAGACAAGTCACATGACTATGACGTTATCGAAGGTCCTGTGTTGTGAATGTCGTCTGTGTAGGTGCTGTTTTGGAGATCCCTCTGGTGGCCAGGAATGGTAATGTAGCTGAGTGAGTCTGTGACTCAGACAGGTATTGTCGTTAATTGGGAATTAAGGAAGTACTATTGCAGACAAGCCTGGTGTATATAGGAGAGCACTTTTTGTCTTGCTGGTGCCGGTGATAGTTGAATTTTCCTCAGTCTCTGAACCTGGCTTGGAGTTCTGTCATTCCCTGTTTTTCTGATCAAGATGTCTGCAGATAAGTTTGCAAGCTTTTGCCTTGCTTCCTGGTTTACACCTTAGGGTATTTGTTTGTTTTTTATTTTGTTTTTGTTTGGAATCTGTTTTTTTGCAGGTGATTTGCTTTTAAAGTTTGGTGAGCATGGGGGTTCCCCCTTTGCTAGCTATTCTGCAAGAAAAGGGAGATTCTCCCTGTCCAACTTGATTATTTGCTCTTTTGTATTTTTTGTGTTCTTTTTGGTATTTTGTTTCTCCCATTATTTACAAGAGTACCTGATATAGTGGGGGTGAGGACGTTTGACCTCCAGGGCTATTTTTACTATCAGGAGATTGGTATTTATCTGCAGGGTTTTTGTACTGACCGCAATCAGTTTCTTTTTCTTTCCTTTGAATCTAGGTAGTCGGGCCTTTCCTGTGCCAAAATTTATTTTTCCTATTTGTCGATCGTATTTTTCTACATCACCATAATCCCTATATGTCGGGGGCTGTCTATTCCTTTGGGGACTTCTCTGAGGCAAGGTAGATTTCCTCATTTCTATCTGTGAGGTGTAGCTAGTTTCTCCGGCTGTGACGTGGCGTCTAGGTGTTTAGAAACGCTCCACGGCTACTTCTAGTTTGGTCTGATAATTAGGGGATTGTGGTCAGCTCAGGTTCCAACTACTCTTGTTTTTTTTGGTGTTTTTCTACTAATAGGATTTTTTTGTAATCTTCCACGGTTACCGGATCATAACAGTATCACCGGCCAACAAAAAAAGGTACTCAAAAGAAGAGAAAGTATTTTTTTTTTATCTCTATATATTTTTCATTTTATTCTTTGGGTTCTGTGGAAGATCTTCTGTTGATATGGATACTAAAGAGTTGGTTGAGCGTGTTGCGAATCTCAGACTCCTGTTTTAGAACCTAAAATTCCTGTTCCTGAATTGTTCTCGGGGGATAGGTCTAAATTGCTGAACTTTAAAAATAACTGTAAATTGTTTTTTGCATTAAAACCTAAGACCTCAGGGAACTCCGTGTAGCAGGTTAAGATTGTGATCTCTTTGTTGCGCGGTGACCCTCAGGACTGGGCCTTTTCATTGGCTTCTGATGATCCGATTCTTGCTACTGTGGATTCCTTTTTTCAGGCCCTGGGATTGTTGAAACTGAAATAATTTTTTGTTAGAAATTCAGAAAGTGGGTAGTCCTTACCAAATGGAATGATGATGCACTTGCGGCACTTTTTCGTAAGGGTCGCACAGATGCAGTGAAGGATGTTATGGTGGGATTTCCTATTCCTTCTGGCCTCGATGCCTCTATGACTTTAGCCATTCAGATTGATAGGCGTTTATGCGAGCGCAAAATGATGTGTGCTGATGTATTGCTTGTGGAACAGTTTTCAGAGCCTATGCAGTGTGATAGGGTCCTCTCTAATTTTGAACGGCAGGGTTTTAGACGGAAAAATAAGTTGTGTTTCTATTGTGGTGACGCGTCTTACACCATTTCTGTCTGCCTTAAACGGGAAAAAAGATTTGCTCGTTCTTTTGCTGTGGGTACTGTGCAACCTAAACTTTTTTTGTCCATCTCTTTGATATGCTCTTTATCCTCATTTTCAGCTATGGCCTTTCTTGATTCAGGGGCCACCCTGACCTTGATGGATTTTGGGTTTGCTAAGAATTCCCCCCGGGAGTGTGAATGTACCACTGAATTAGTGCCAGGTTGCAAATTTCCTAAGAGACGGATCTTCAATCTATCTGTGTCCGAACATGATGCTATGAGAAACTATATTAAGGAGTCATTGGAAAATGGTCATATTAGACCATCCTCGTCACCTTTGAGTGCCGTTTTTTTCTTTGTGTCCAAGAAGGATGGGTCGTTGAGACCTTGTATTGACTATCATCTCCTTAATAAATCACTGTTAAACATCAGTATCCATTACCCTTGATGTCAGACCTGTTTTCCAGAGGAAAGGGAGCTAAGTGGTTTACGAAACTTGATCTTAGGGGAGCGTACAATCTCATTCGAATTAAGGAGGGTGATGAATGGAAGACGGCCTTTAATACCCCCGAAGGGCATTTTGAATACCTAGTGATGCCTTTTGGGCTCACTAATTCCCCCTCCGTCTTTTCAGTCAAAGGAAAAAAAGTTCCAGGGCGGCACTCAGGGATGAACAGTGCTCAGGTCTAAGGAAGGCATCCACAATCAAAATTGAAGAAAAAGACCGGCACTCTTCTTTATGAATGTAGATTCTTTTTATTGTACAATTCCATGTACAGGCATCAAATATTATAACTCGTTTCGGCGAAAGCCTTTCTCAAACAAAAGATGATTACTGCATCACAATTCCCACTCTAAATAATAAAGGTTCATGGATCTGGTAGGAGTAAACACCTTACTCATTTGCATAATCAATCAATTAACAACTCAAATCCCAAGATCCAATTCAAGTTAACAAAAAAAAAACCACCAAGAAAAACGAGATACTTTTATAAATGCAGAGCATATGAGGGAAAAAGGGGGAAACATCAATAATAATTAATGTGAACCATCAAAAATAAACTCTTGTTCATATAAATTATTGCAAAAAAAATTTTTTTACTATTATAATTTTTTATAATTTTATTAATATTCTTAAGGATTCACATAGCATCATGAAATTTAAACTAGAGAAACATAGGTTATATTATAGCAACCAACCAAATAAGCTTCCAAAAGCATTTGTTTACAAAATTACATGATGGGGTTACATTTATATCACAGAAAAATACGCAGAGAATGTAATCAGCGAGTCATTCATTACAAGAAACCACTAATATCATAGTCTCTATTCAGACCAAGCGGTTGCAGAGATTGCAGCCTGAAGATCCAATAGGTCTCTCTCCTCTTTAACATTGTGGTGCGATCCCCCCCTCGTCTTGGCAGCTGGACCTGCTCCAAGATCTGGAAACGTAGTTGGGAGACATTATGCCTAAATTCAGCAAAATGCTGGGATACAGGTAAGGTTAGATTTTTTTGCTTTATTGTATACTTGTGATTAGATAGTCTCTCTTTTAATTTTTGAGTGGTTTCACCTACATAAATTAAACCACAAGGGCATTTCAACATATACACCACAAAACTACTATCACAGGTATAATATCCATTTATTCTAAACGATTCCCCTGTACGAGGATGCTGAAATGTGGATCCCTTAATCACACCTGAGCAGTGGACACAGTTCAGACACGGGAATGTGCCTGTCACAGGTTTAGAAAGAAATCTCTGAACTAGTTTACTTTCACTGCCCAGGTCCGCTCTCACTACTTTATCCCTAATATTCAGAGACCTACGATGAGACATAAGGGGAGGTCTGTGAAAATCTTTAATATTGGAGGAGGAGTTGGATAAAACATTCCAATATTTCCTCAAGACTTTATGGATGAATACAGATGAATACGTCTTTTCAGTCATTCATGAATGATGTTTTTCGGGACCTAATTGGCAATTTCTGATTGTCTATTTGGATGATATTTTGATTTTTTTTTTCTGAAGATTGGGATGCTCATGCTCAGCAGGTTCAGAAGGTTTTTCAGATACTTAAGGAAAATTCATTGTACGTTAAGGGATCAAATGTCTCTTTGGCGTGCAGAAAATTCCCTTTTTGGGGTTTATTTTGTCCCCGGCTTCTACTGAAATTGATCCGGTCAAGATTCAGGCCATTCATGACTGGGTTCAGCCAACCTTTTTAAAATCCCTTCAAAAATTTTTAGGCTTTGCCAATTTCTACCGTAAATTTATAGGCAAATTCTCTAGTGTGGTTAAGCCTTTGACTGATTTGACCAAAAAGAGAGCTGATGTTGAGAATTGGACTTCAGAGGCAATTATGGCCTTCCAGGAGCTTAAAAAGAGGTTCACTTCTTCCCCAGTCCTGCAGCAACCTGATGTTTCTCTTCCATTTCAAGTGGAGATGCCTCAGAGATTGGAGCAGGTGCAGTTTTGTTTCAAAGAGATCCTAGTACTTTCAAGCTTAAGCTTTGTGCCTTCTTCTCTCTGACATTTTCTCCATCCGAACGAAATTATGATGTGAGTAATTGAGAATTATTGGCAATGAAGTGGGCCTTTGAGGAATGGAGACACTAGCTGGACATCAAATTGTGGTGCTCACCGATCATAAGAATCTGACCTATCTACCTATGTACTCATCTACCTATCCACCTATCTACTCAAAAATATAAAGAGAAAAATCAGAAAAACTGACAATTTTGCAGTCGTCTCTTAATTTTTTGCCAGAGCTGTTTTATTTCTATAGATAGATAGATTATATATATATATATATATATATATATATATATATATTATAAATAAACAGCTCTGGCAAAAATTAAGAGACGACTGCAGTAGCTGCATGGATTACCCTCAGCAATGGAAAATGCAGCGGGAGCCCATGCATTTTTTTTTAATTATTTTTTTTAAATAACAGAAAAAAAAAGTACTCCCCTGTATTTTGATTGCCAGCGAAGGTAAAGCCAGGTGATAGGGGTAGCAACCTGTAGCCGTCCGCTTTATATGCACTAAGAATAATAACTAATTAAAAAAAAATGCATGGGCTCCCGCTGCATTTTCTATTGCTAAGGGTAATCCAAGCAGCTACTGCAGTCGTCTCTTAATTTTTGCCAGAGCTGCTAACCACCAGTGCTTGCTGTTACCTTCACTGGCAATGGAAAATCCAGGGAAGCTCTTTTTTTCTACAATTTTTGCCCAAAAACGAAAAAAATTATTTGGGCTTCACCATATTTTTGTATGCTAGCCAGGTACAGCAGGCAGGTACGGGCCTGCTGTACCCGGCTGAGAACCAAAAATATATGGAAGCCCTTTTTTTAATTATTTCATGAATTTCATAATTTAAAAAAAAAAAACGACATGGGGTTCACCCAATTTTTGTGTCCCACTAGGTACAACTAGGCAGCAAGGGATTGAAATCCGCAACGCAGGATGGCCCAAGCTTTCTGGGCCCCCCCGCTGCGGATTGCAGTTTGCAGCCACTCCAGAAAATGGCGCTTTCATAGAAGTGCCATCTTCTGGTGCTGTATCCAACTCTTCCAGTAGCGCTGGTGCTGAGTGGCACACTGGGTAATAAGGGGTTAATAACAGCTTTGCCTTACCACCTGATATAAAGCCCGAGATTCTTAATTTCAGGCCAAGATTGACCTGGCCATTTAGAATCTCCAATAAAGGGTTAAAAAAAAGACACCACACAGAGAAAAAATACTTTATTAGAAATAAATACACAGACACACTTAGGGAATCCATGTTTATTACTCCCTCTCACCACTCCACGATCCTGGTCTTCTGTCTTCTTCAACCCATGCAGCTCTGCTATATCACAAAGCAAGGGGGTGGAGGAAGACCCTTCTGCTCCCCGTGCAGTCTAATTACTCAATGAGTGAGCAAAGGCTTCGGGTTGGTAAGCGGTGATTTCACCGCTGCCATAGTAACCTGACAGGCAGGTTACTATAGCAACGGTGATCTCCGATCACCTAATTCCCAGCGCCGCTATTCACCGGCTGTGGCAGCTAATCCCTGCTGCATGTGGGCTGACTCTGTAAAGAGCGCCGACATGCAGTGACTGTGAGCCGAGCACGTGCCCGAGCATCTCGCCGGTACACGGCGCTCGCTAAGTATACTGAGTACTGAGATGCTTGGATGAGCACCGAGTACCGGCGAGATGCACTGACAGGACCTAGCATGACATGTCATAGCCATGTGACCAGTCTGTAACCAATGAGATAATAGAACATTCATACATGATTGGTCACATGCTATGACGTCATGGAAGGTCCCTTTGTTACCGGCGGCACAGCGATGATCGGAAGGAGAAGCGGCGGGAGACAGAGTCTGCAGCACACGTCGTAGGGCCTGTAAGAATGACAATGTTTATTATTAACTGTATTTCCTATTTTACAGCCCCACCACCCCCCCATCCCATAACAGTAAAGTCAAATATCGGTGATCGGGATGCAAGATCGTGTTATCTCGATCCCGATCTTTACAAAATGATTTGGGCAAGTCTCCCCCATCCCGACCATCGGGGGGATCACCCATTCCTACTCAAAAACTGATATATATGTGTATATGTATGTATATACTGTATATAAACACATACATATATATTTATACAGATTTGTTTTAGAAATAATATCAGCTATCTAATTTAAGTTAACTATGTATTGCTCATATACTCACTGTGGTTGCAGCAGTTGTAGGATAAGATTTAATAGTTTTATTGACCTATTATTGATATTGGCCTGTACTGTAGTTGTGATACTCCCGCAAAGGCCTTAAGCGAGCTTTACACGCAACGACATCGCTAACGAGATGTCGTTGCAGTCACGGAATTCGTGACGCACATTCGACCCCATTAGCGACGTCGTTGCGTGTGAAAAGCAGAAACGGCCGTTAACAATCAAAATTACTTACCTAATCGTTGATGGTTGACACGTCGTTCCTTTCCCGAATATCGTTGCTGTTGCAGGACATAGGTTGTTCGTCGTTCCTGCGGCAGCACACATCACTGTGTGACACCGCAGGAACGAGGAACATCACCGTACCTGCGGCCGCCCGCAATGAGGAAGGAAGGAGGTGGGCGGGATGTTCGGCCCGCTCATCTCCACCCCTCCGCTTCTATTGGGCGGCCGCTTAGTGACGCCGCTGTGACACCGAACGAACTGCCCCCTTAGAAAGGAGGCGGTTCGCCGGCCACAGCGATGTCGCCAGGCAGGTAAGTATGTGTGACGGATGTAAGCGATGTTGTGCACCACGGGCAGCAATTTGCCCATGACGCACAACAGACGGGGGCGGGTGCTTTCACCAGCGACATCGTTAGCGATGTCGCTGTGTGTATAGCCCGCTTTAGTCTCACTGAAGAAATGTCTCACTGTCACTCTGATCTAGCCAGAGCTATTGATGATGGAGGGGTCAGCCTTGATATTACTGCTGGGCCACATGTGCACTGTCCAAATAGTTCCTCTGTAATCTCTTCAAAACTCACCTATTGCTGGGTAGTGCACACCCCATCTAGTCAAGTGATGGTCACGTCTCCCTGCTGGATAAAGTCATCGGGGCTAAGCTGTCTGACTTGTTTAAAATATGTAAATTAGATTTTATTGACTGAACAATACTGGTCCAGTCAGCAGATAAATTGCAGCAAGGTTCAGTGGGGGAGCATAAACTTCCCTCTGACACATAGTCCAGTTATTGTGTTTATATTGCTCTTGGTGTAAATGCTCCTAAGGCCCCTTTCACACATACGTTTTTTGCCATCAGTCACAATCTGTCGAAATGTGAAAAAAAACGGATCCAGCGCTGGATCCGTTTTTTTTCTCATTAACTTGTATTAGTGACTGATTGCGACGGATGGCCACACGTTTCATACGTCGTACAACGTCCATAGGAACATTTTTTGTGTGCGTCGAAAAAACAGACAGTGACGGATCCGTCGCCATTCGTCGTCTGTTGTAATGTTTGCCTATGGCCGTTTTTTTTATCCGAGCATGCCCAGAAGTCTTGTAAATTTACCACTGGTCATGAAATAGCATTTGCCATGACAAAATAATGGCATGACGGATCCGTTTTTTTTACAGGATCCGTCGCATCAGTTTTCCCACTATCTGCAATGGATCTGTGATGCCCTGGCAAAACCAGGTAGTCACACAGATAGGCCCCCACACAACACCTATTCCACATAGGGTTAAATCAGCCAACCTGAAACCCTAGTCACCCCCCCCTCAGGGAAGTTCAGACACACCAGTGGGCGGGACCAGGCGGATGGAGAATGCCCACCTAGGAGTCTGGGGAGCCCGGGGCGGGAAAACAGTTAGTTGAAGTCTAAGTTGTAGTCGGAGTTGAGTGAAGTCTGAAGTTGACAGCTGCACCGGGGTTGGAGCCCTGGTGCAGTGGATAGGTGGCAGACAGTAGCCAGTGCCAGCAGGAGACGGAAAGACGGCTGCCGGAGATCCGAGGTGGACTGGGACAGGGTTGTAGCCCGCCGGTACCGACACCGGAGAACCGACCCAGAAACCGTGCACAGAGGGGGTACTTGGACCCTGAAGCCAGGACAGGCACCAACAGCCTAGCAAATTAACCAATTGATGGCAGGATTTTAGGTCCTGTCCCAACCTAAATTCCAAAAAGTAGACAACCACCCACAGAGAGGGATAGGGCATCCGCCAGGGCTCGATAGATCCCACGGGTCAGCGTCTGACGGGCACGGCTTCCAACCAAAGGACCGGGAGCGGACTCCCCGTGTTATACACCGGGAAGTCTATCTTGGAACAACACAAGGTGCAGAGGAGAAAGGCATTGAGTACTAGCCTGGGTGTGGGACCAGATACACCCGTCTGCGGAGGCCGGCCACCATCACCTTGGTTTACCAAAAGAACTGTGTGTTTACTGACTCCACACATCAGCAGCTTCCTCCAGCACCAGGACAACCGAACTGTAAGTGTGCTGATCCCTGCAACCCTGCACAACACTGGGCCCAGGGGCATCCATCCCTACCCACGGAGGGGTTAACATCCAGCTGCCATCACATCTCCCTTGGGTATCCCATAACCACAGCGGTGGTGCTACATCTCACCACGCACCGTGGGTGGTGTCACAGACGGTTTATTGCAAATCCCCGTATATATACATCCCCTTTTATTGGAAGTGTCCGCGCGACCCCCGGGTCCGGAGAACCCCTCGAGCCATACCGTAGATCCGGATCCAAGCAGCACCGGCTGCTGGTGGGGGCGGCACACCTCAAACTTGGCGTCACGAACAGGATACTTACCCATCCACTTACCTGGTGGAAGTGCACCTTGTTCTGGACTGTCAGTGGTTCTCCGCTGCAAAATTTTGAGAATCCACCATTTTTTACGCCATTTTTAGGCGCGATAAACAACAACCCAGCGTTTTCTTTCCCGAGAAAGGGCGCAAAGACAAACCCCCACCCCCTGAGAACACGGCCGGAAGGAAAACCCTGAGGCCGAGATCGAAACTAGCAAGTCGCGTCTAGAGACTGCTCCCAAAAAACCAGGGGGGCGGGCAAGAATTGCGGCATGTGATCTGAGGAGATAAGAGGCAGGTACACCAGGACATCTTTTGTTCCTGGACACCATCTCAAGAGGATGTCTGCCCGGTCCGGCGACTCGAGCAAAGAGGAACCAGCGCCCGGGACTGCTGAGTGGGTGGAAGCCCAGACAGAACGGATGTGCCAAAGGATCCAGGCCCAGGACAATTTTCTGCTGAAAAGATGGACGGCCGATATGAGGGAGCTGGCTGCAGCCGTCCGGGCCCACGAAGTGGAGATGGCCTCGGAGGAGCGGGTAAGCAACCCACGCCCCTATGTCTCCCAGGACCGGCTCAACAGGCTGAGGAGCTCGGTCTGCCCCCGTCCGCCACGTCACCTCCCTCGCTGCCCGTACCTGTAGCTGGCGCCCCGCTCGGTCCGCTGCCACAACCAATGGCAGCGGTACCCGTTCCATCTGCCTGCGAGGACCCGGTAACGGAATCCTCGGGCCATGAGCACGCCATCGCCCCGGCACCCGTACCAGCCCCGCACCGGCCCAAAGCACAGAAGGTATCCCCTCCGGCCCTGAGCCAGGCTGCAACCCCGATGACATCAGCCCCGGCCGCACCTAAGATGACATCACCTCCAGTCTCAAAGAAGTCTGCACACTTGATGACGTCGGCCCCGGCAGTCCGTCCGGCCGCAGCAGAGACTAAGCCCGACCGGAAGTCGGTCCCAGCAATGACGCTGACCGCTCCCCAGTCCCGGCTGAGGCGCAGTTGGGATGCACCTGCGGGGCAGCAGAGTGGGCCATGACACAGCAGAGCCCTCCACTGCAAGTGAGACCGGTCGTAGCCGGCACGGAGGATATCCGGCTGGGCCCAGCCCCTGAACAGGAGGTAGAGACTTGGACCGATGCCAACAGGACCTCGGTAGCCGCCATTTTTGAAAAATTGCAAGTTGCTTTTGAAACCCGCATAGAAGCGGAATTGCGGATGCAGTTTTACCATTGCCGACAGCATCCTCAGGACAGCATCCGGGACTACGCCTTGAGGCTGCAGACCGCTTTGCGTACGCCGAGACAGATGGACTCCATCACCAAAGTTGAGAGCAATAAGATGCTGGTTGAGCAGTTCTTGCAGGGGCTGGGGTCTGCTGAAGACCGGAAACAGCTGCAGCTGTGGGCCCGGGAGCATCCGGACTTGGACTTTGTGGTCCTAAAGGACCGAGCCATTAAGGCCTTAGAAACCTCTGAAGCCGGTGGCCCTGAACCACCACCTTGGCCGGCTGATACTGCTCCCGTCTCAGTGGCGTCCCCTTTATTAGCTTTGCCGGCACCTGCAGCGATGCCCGGGACTGCCGAGGACTTCTCATCACAAGGACAGCGCCTGAGCCGGGACGTCGCCAGGATCCTCGCAACCCTCCAGCTTCCGCCGAAGGCCAAGCCAGCAGAGAAGATCCAACTCGCCGACAGCCCCGAGGACGTCCCCTGGATGCAAAGGAGAAGGAACAGCAACAGCAACAACCGGTATGGACAGCCCGTTTGCTACAAGTGCAACAAGACTGGTCATTACTCCCGCCGGTGTCCTTTACACGAGCAACCCCTGAGGCCAAGGGCCAATCCTCAGGAATAGATTCTCAAGGGCCAGCTGATTGGCGTGATCGGTATGTCGGAGGTCGCCCTATCATCTCCCTTGCTGTGGACGGTATCCCGACGTTTGCCCTTCTGGACACTGGCTCGTAGGTAACGACTATACCGTATGTATTATACCAACGTTACTGGTCTGATAGTGAACTCACCCCACCTGATGCCAGCTTGACCATCATTGCAGCCAATGGACTCCCTATGACCCAAGTCGGGTTAAAGGAAGTATCTTTAAAGGTGAGGCGAGTGGAGCTGAAGCATCAAGGACTCATTGTGGGGCAGAATGACCCTAGTGATCGTAACCCGAAAATGGTCCTAGGGACAAATGTGATTGAGAACTGCATGGGAGAAGTCCTGCATTTGTTACAAAAACTGTCTGCCACGGCAGGAGCGGGCCGGCAGAGGGCTCTGCAATGGGAAATTCGGGCCCTCCTGCAACGGCAACAGGTGAACATGTCAGGTGGAGAGATTGGTAGTGTGCAGGTGATGGATGTAGCGCCTCTAGTGGTGCCTCCGCGGAGTGAAATGATTATTTGGTGCAGGGCAGCAGTAGGTCCCAGGGAACAGGATTACCCAGAAGTGGTAGAGCCCCTGCCGTCAGAACACTGGCCCACAGTAATGGCAGCCAGAGGGGTGATTGATGTCCGGAAGGGAAGAGTGCCCGTGAGAGGGATGAATTGCGGAGAGGAAGAGGTTAGGCTACCCCGCTACACCACCATTGCTAAACTCTTTACAGTAGACACTGATGCCATCCAGGTAGCAACCTCCACAGTTACCGCATCACAATCAGACAGTGACAGTTCACCGAAGCAGTTAGAGGAGTGGTGTCAACAGCTACACGTAGGCACTGACTCCACGCCCACACACCACAAAGAAAGGGTGTACAGGGTAGTGGTAGTGCAGGAGTACGAGCAAGTATTCAGCAAACACCCGTTAGATTTTGGGAGGATAAAGGGGGTCCAACACCACATCCCTACCAGTGCACATCCCCCTATCAAAAAGAGGTATAGGCCGATTCCACCCGCACATTACCAGTGTGCCAAAGACATGTTGAGGAACATGAAGGAGGCAGGGGTCATCCGTGATAGTTGTAGTCCCTGGGCAGCTCCGTTGGTCCTGGTAAAGAATAAAGACTGCACCATGAGGATGTGTCTGGATTCCCGGAAGATTAACCAGATAACGCACAAGTATGCCTACCCTCTCCCCCGTATTGAAGAATCGTTGGCTGCACTGAAAACAGCAAATTTATTTCTCTACTCTTGACCTCACTAGTGGCTACTGGCAGGTGTCTGTCGCGGAAGAGGATCGGGAGAAAACTGCTTTCATCACCCCGATGGGTCTCTGCGAGTTTAACAGCATGCCTTTTGGGCTGTGTAATGCCCCAGGAACCTTCCAGCGGCTGATGGAATGCTGATGGGACACCGCAACTTTGAAACCGTCCTGTTATATTTGGATGACGTCATTGTCTACTCCAAGATATACGAGGCACACCTAGAGCACCTTGCCGAGGTGTTTGAAGCTCTTTCCAAATACGAGATGAAACTGAAGCCCTCCAAGTGTCATTTGCTGAAGCATAAAGTGCAGTACCTCGGGCATGTGGTGAGTGCAAAAGGTGTGGCACCGGATCCAGAGAAAATTACAGCTATACAGAACTGGCCAAGGCCTACCATAATCAAGGAGGTGAGGCAGCTCCTGGGCCTGGTAGGCTACTACCATCGCTTCATCAAGGGCTACACCAAGATAGCCGCCCCCATGCAGGACCTTATGGTGGGGCAACCCAGGAATGGTAAGACTCCTGGGCCCCCGTCCCCCCTTCACCCGGGGTGAAGAACAGGAAGAGTCCTTTCAGCAACTAAAGTCGGTTTTGACCAGAGAAGAGATCCTAGCCTACCCTGACTATGGCCTCCCGTTCATTCTATACACAGACACCAGTAATGAAGGCCTGGGAGCTGTCCTGTCCCAGAAGCAGAAAAGCAGAGAAAAGGTGATTGCTTATGCCAGCAGGACGCACCGGCCAACGGAGAGGAATCCCGAGAATTATAGCTCCTTCAAGTTGAAGTTCTTGGCACTCATTTGGGCGATAACCAAGAGGTTCAAGCACTACCTGGTGTGGAGACACGGGGCTCAGTGGGTACTCTCGTCCGCTAAAACCGGCCGCCTTCAGAAAGACAGCGTGGCTCAGGGCTCATCCTAACTGAACGCCAGCCTCCTTAACCGTGGGCGGAACACTACTCAGACAACACAAGGTGAGGGAACCACAATAATTAGACTTTATTGGATCCTCAAACAATTAACGGCACATAACACATAACCAGCAAAACACAAATGTAACAGGCAACAGAGTCTCACCCTTCCGCTGGCTCACCAGGGATTTAGAATGTCCATGCCTCAGATGTTCCAGGGCTAATTACTCCAATCCAGCAGCACCCCGCATTCGGTGGGCATCCACTGTGACTGGAATAACGCCAGATTTAGGAAGCTGGCTGAGGTCTGCAAAGTTTGTACCAGGTGACTGATTTGTCCCAACCTAGGTTTCCTCCTTAAGTAGTCTCTGGTATGATGATATAATCCTGGCAGCCGGAGTCGAAATCCCTAGACTGTGGATATGGTCTCCAATCGGAACCGAAGTCCCTAGATTGAAGCCACAAGGTATCCTGATCCTCTAGCCAGCTCCTAAGAGCTTAGACTGGATCATACACATCCATCAACAACAACAACCTGGTGACTTAAAGAAATCCCCTTTTCTAGCCACAGCCTTCCCTTTGGATACACTGCGTCCTCATCAGATTGGTTGGACAAGATTGCTTCTCCCATTGGATGAATTTCAAGCTGCATGGATAATGTTCATTTAAATGATGTGCATAGAAAGACTGAGGATATCTACATGAAATCTGCAAGTCACAGACTAGACAATGGCTACTAAGGTAATTTACATTAGATTAGCAATACACAACTACATTACAATGAATGCTCAGAGGGGACTGGCAGACTGAATGTTAAGAAACTTTAACCCTGGCTGAATGTTAAGAAACTTTAACCCATGAGAGTCCATGTCGTCACATCTGGCTTCTGCAAAGTTCACTGCCTACACAGATAATAACCCTCTAACTCACGTGGATACGGCAAAGCTGGGGGCCCTAGAACAGCGCTGGGTGGCTCGGCTGGCAAACTATGACTTTACCATTAAGTACTGGGCCGGCCGCAAAAACACCAATGCAGATGCGTTGTCTCGGATGCCACACCTACCTGATGGAGGGGCGGATGAAGATGAGTTGGAAGAACTTGAACTTCCTGCGTTCCATTAACCTGACAGTGTGTAAGACGCAAGGCCATATAGTGGCCAGCAAGAAGCAGCCTTCAACCCCTTGCCCCACCATGGTTGGCAGGAAGCCCAAGACAAGGACCCTGCAGTCCGGCTAGTCAAGACGCTAATCTCCCAAGCTCATTCCAGGATGGAACCCAATTCCCCCACAGAAGCACAGCGACTGTGGAGAGAAGGAGACCGTTTGTACTTATGCCAGGGCAAATTGTACAGAGAGCTGACTAATCCTAAGACGCATGAAGAGCTCCGTCAGATTATAGTGCCGCAAGCTTATGTGTCCGTGGTCTTGAAAGCTTACCACGATGGAGTTGGCCACTTCGGATGGGAGAAGTTAGAGATGCTGCTGAGAGAGCACTTTCACTGGATTGGGATGAGAGTCCATTGAGGCATGGTGTAGGGATTGTGGTCCCTGTGTGCTAAGAAGGAAGGATGGAACCAGCCAGAAAGCCCCATTGCAGCCAATTGTCACTCACCAGCCACAGGAACTTGTTGCTTTGGACCACGTCAAGCTCACACCAAGCCGGAGAGGCTACACCTACGCCCTCACCATCATAGATCACTAGTCCAGGTTCATGGTAGTGGTACCTGTCAAGGACCTAACGGCTCGCACTGCAGCCAGCGCCTTCCAAGCATACTTCTGCCGGCCGCATGGTTACTCTTTCAGGAGTTCTGAAACTTGTACGGGTGCAAGAAGATCCGTACCACCCTGTATCCCGCCCAGACCAACGGGATGTGCAAGAAGATGAACCACCTGGTCCTCAACCTTCTCAAGACCTTACCCCTCAAAGAGCGGAACCTGTGGCCTGAGAAACTACCTGATTTGGTGGACATGTACAACAACATTCCCTGCAGCTCCACTAAATGCACATCGGCATATCTAATGAGGGCGAGACCCAGAAGACTGCCAGTGGATCTGGAGTTGGATGTAGAAGTGCCTGAAGCTATCCCGTCAACTGTTGACTGGGACACCAAGCGTCGGAGGCAGTACCGACAGATCCAAGAATATGTGGAGGGAAACTTGTGCCAGAGCAGGGAGAGACAAGAGCAGCGTTTCAATAGACGAGCCCAGGCTGCCCCCTTCGAACCTGGAGCTGTAGTACTCAAGAGAAGAGAAGACTGCACAAGCTGGATGACCAGTGGGAGAGGACCCCTTATGTTATCCAACACACTGGTTGGGAAGATCAGAAGACGTATCTTGTCAGTCGTGACCAGGGGAAGACTACGGCCACTGTCTCTAGGGACCACTTGAAGAAAGTGTCCAGAGCCCCTGAAGATGGTGGAGAAGGCTCCCGCTCCCACTCCGGGTGTGGAGAAAAAGAAAGAGGTGATCCACACTATTATGGGTGACTTTCCAGCTGATTGGCCTATGCAGAATGGAGCGGTGATTGTTCCCGTTATAATGTTCCCACAACCCGTGGAAGATACAGAGCCAGAGAGGTCCATCAGCGACATACCAACACAAGCGACCAGGGATGCACCTACACCACACCCCCATAGGTCCCTACCAGCTATACCTGACACTAGGGAAGAGGGATCCGTAATTCACTCTTCCCCACCAGTCCTAAGTGAGGGTGGAGGGCTAAGACGGTCCACACGCCCTAACTTGGGTCGGCCACCACTCAGGTACAGAGAAACTGATGTTTAGTGAGTGGTGTCCGCTTGCTATGTAAATAGTGTGTGAATGAGTTCCAATTAACCGAATACTTCACCTGATTAGAAGAAGATTAAGGTAGTGGTTCCCGGCTACCCACAGTTGTGTTATACCCTCGTTGAAAAGTTTCTACAGTTTTAAAGGACCATGGCTTAGGACTGGCAAGCCAACCCAAAAACTTTTGGGCTTTGTAAATAATCCCTGACCACCTTTCTTGTCTCGCCGCAGTCTCTGGAGAGCCTGATTGGAGGAAGGAACCTGCGGTAGAAGCGGCTGAGGCCCAGTCACTGCTAAAACAGATGACTACCCTCCAGGCCAGGGTTCCCCGAACTTGGCGCCCGTGAGAAAGACTGCCAGGTAAGGAACTTTTTACCCGGCCCGTGTGGGTGTCACCCGGACCCGTTCCTGGACTTGGGCAAAGGGGTTTGCACCAGTGCTTAGCGGTGGCACCAGGGAACAGGTTGTTTGGCTGGGGGGCATGGTGAGAAGGTGGTCCGGTCCGTCCTCCTTATATGTGCAACGTTTAAGATTGGTGCCTCCCGTAAGGGAAGAAATTGTAAACAGTTATTATACTTGTAAATCTGTTTTTCTACTTTTTCTAGTTCCCGTTAAAAAATAAACGGTGGTGGTCAACAGACAGTCTGTATTAAACCAAGAGGGAATGTGACGCCCTGGCAAAACCAGGTAGTCACACAGATAGGCCCCCACACAACACCTATCCCACACAGGGTTAAATCAGCCGACCTGAAACCCTAGTCACCCCCCCTCAGGGAAGGACAGACACACCAGTGGACGGGACCAGTCGGATGGGGAACGCCCACCTAGGGGTCTGGAGAGCCCAGGGTGGGAAAACAGTTAGTTGAAGTCTAAGTTGTAGTCGGAGTTGAGTGAGGTCTGAAGTTGACAGCTGCACCGGGGTTGGAGCCCTGGTGCAGTGGCTAGGTGGCAGACAGTAGCTAGTGCCAGCAGGAGACGGGAAGACGGCTGCCAGAGATCCAAGGTGGACCGGGACAGGGTTGTATCCTGCGGGGTACCGACACCGGAGAACCGACCCGGAAACCGTGCACAGAGTGGGTACTAGGACCCTGAAGCCAGGACAGGCACCAATGGCCTAGCTAATTAACCAATTAAGGGCAGGATTTTAGGTCTTGTCCCAACCTAAGTCCCGAAAAGTAGACAACCACCCACAGAGAGGGATAGGGCATCCGCCAGGGCTCGGTAGATCCCACGGGTCAGCGTCTGATGGGCATGGCTTCCAACCAAAGGACCAGGAGCAGACTCCCCGTGTTACACACCGGGAAGTCTATCTTAGAACTACACAAGGTGCAGAGGAGAAAGGCATTGACTACTAGCCTGGGTGTGGGACCAGATACACCCGTCTGCGGAGGCCGGCCACCATCACCTTGGTTTACTAAAAGAACTGTGTGTTTACTGACTCCACACATCAGCAGCTTCCTCCAGCACCAGGACAACCGAACTGTAAGTGTGCTGATCCCTGCAACCCTGCACAACACTGGGCCTCGGGGCATCCATCCCTTCCCACGGAGGGGTTAAAATCAACGTTTTTTTGCAAATCCCCGTATATATACGTCCCCTTTGATTCGAAGTGTCCGCGCAACCCCCGGGTCCAGAGAACCCCTCGAGCCATACAGTAGATCCGGATCCGAGCAGCACTGGCTGCTGGCGTGGGTGCGGTACTGATCCGTCACATCAGTCACAAAACAGATTGTGACTGATCCAAAAAACTGATGTGTGAAAGAGGCCTTAGCTATTCTGATTTCTTAAGCTACTTTCACGCATACGGTTTGAGCACTGCGGCTCAATCCGGCTGTGAAACCTATGCAACGGATGCGGCGAAAACACCGCATCCTTTGCATACGTTTTTACATGCGGCCCGTCCGTTTTTTTCCGGTTGCGGCATGCTACTGAGCATGCGCAGTGGAAGAAACCGCATGCGGCGGCAGGATGCGGCTTTTGCCGCATCGCGCCGCATCCGGCATCCATAAGCATGCATTGAAAAATGCGCCGCAGCGGCCGGATGCGGCGCGATGCGTTTTTTTTGCCGGAGCAAAAAACGTGCCAGGGAACGTTCCATACAGCCGCTGCATCAGCTAAATCTGCCGCATGCGGCAAAAACCGGACAGAACGCAAGCCCATGCAGCACAATGCGGCGCCAATGCAAGTCAATGCTGGAAAAAACGAAACCGGCGGCAAAAAAAATGGTTTAGTTTTTTCAGCAGAGCGCCGGATTGTGCCGCACTGCTACAACCGGATGTGTGAAAGTAGCCTTACCCAGCTGGTTACCCTTGGACTCATTCCTGGAATTGACCTTGGACTGATTAAGCCTTGCTTTGGATGTCTCTAATTCTGTCATTCTGGTCTCAGCCCCAACAACTATTATGCTGAATATGTATTTATTTGCTGATTTTGTCTCTGGTTTTGGCTCTACTAATTTTCCCGTCTACTTTACCGTATTACCAACTCACTCTATTGGCCAGCTAATCTGCTGTGAATTCCCCTAAGTTGCATGCACAAAGATCACTACAGGGTGAAGGAAGAGAAAACCAAACCTGGGACATGGTAAGCGAATTGGCTAGTGCAAAAACAGTCCATGGAAGCCGCCTTAGGCCGGTTTTAGATGTCCGTGTTTAATTCGGTACAAGCCACACGCATGGTTATGGTCATACGTGTGTCATATGTGTGTCCATACGTGTGACACATGCCAGAGAAAACACGGGTCTTTTATTAAATAAAAATATATTCTATACTTACCTGTATCTAGCTCTGTGTTCTTCGGTTCTGCTACCTCCCGCTCCAGACCCCCTCTAATTATATTCATTAATTATTCACTGCATTGAGGACCTTGAAGCTGGAGCATTGCAGGGACAATGCCGGTGACCGCGTCGCCGAGGACAGCATCGCAGGGAGAGGTGAGTATTCATCAAGCAGTGTGTGTGCAGTGACGTCCAGGTCATTGGAGTTCCCAATGAACTCTGATGACATCCCGATGACACCCCTGCGACAACCGCACTACAGTGGGTGTCAGGACGGTTACTTCATAGGTTCATCAGATTTCATTCGGAACTCCAATGACCTCCTGGACATCACTGCACACACACTGCTTGCTGAATACTCACCTGTCACCAGCAATGGCGATGCTGTCCTCCGGGATGCTGTCCCTGGCGCGGTCCCCTGCGCTGCTGTCCCCGTAATGCTCCAGCTTCCAGGTCCTCACCACACTCTCCCACACACTCACACTCTCCCACACACTCACACTCTCACACACACACACACACACACACACACACACACACTGCTGGATACTCACCTGTCCCTAGCGATGCGGTCCCTAGCACTGAAGTCCCCGGCGCTGCTCCGACTTCCAGCTCCTCAGTGCAGTGGACAATCAATGAATATAATGAGCGGGAGTCAGAAGCGGGAGACAGCAGAGCCGAAGAAAACAGCACTGGAGGCAGGTGAATATAGAAAATCTTTTTATTTAAAAGATCCGTGTTTTCTCCAGTACGTGTCACACGTATGCAAACACAGAGGTCACATCAGTGTGCGATCCGTGTGCACCCGTGCTGCCGGAGAAAAAGCAGACATGTTTCCGTGTGTGCGTGCGGGGTCATGAGGGGTGACACGGTCCGTGTGAAAACACGTCCGTGTGAGTAACAGTATAGAATAACACGGGTACGTGTGGCATCCGTGTTAAGAACGGATGTCACACGTACCTGAAACACGGATGTCTGAAACTGGCCTTAAGGTATTCTGTCTCTATATTATACTGCTCTCAGATTACATGACAAAAACTTGATGACCTGATTTGAGCGAGATGTGTCTCACTTACTGGGCAGCTTGGTGTAGGTTTGATAGCCTGCTTAAAAATGATTTTTATCACTAAAGGACTAGTACAGCTGCAGTCATTTAGCCTTCTATGTTCATGAGCAGTGAATAACCTCACCCCATCATTGATTGACAGCTTTCTGTATATGCTGTGCATAGGCAGAAAGCTGCCAATCTGTAATGAGCGTGGGGTTATAGAAATATCAATCTTCAGAAAAAAAAGGAGATCTGGAGCAGATAAAACAGTGATTTTATCAGAACTGAAGCAAGCAGCCCAGTAAACAGACGCGACAGAGCAGTTTTTTTCACAGGATTCCTGTGAACGGAATCCTGTGAAGTTACACATCCGTTGCGTCAGTTGACCTCTCAAAAACGACGGATCCGTCATTGCATTGCAACAACGGACCTGACGGAAGCAAAACAACGGAAGTGTGAACCTAGCCTAAGTGATACATCACTGGACTCAGGACTTCTGCCCCTACATCATACTGCTTTTAGATATGGTAGCAAAAACCTGGTGACAGATTCTCTTTAAGTATAGCAAAATTTTCACAACCGTTTATAACACTCTTTCAAAGCAGGAACCACTATGTAATTCTACATCAATGTGGGCATCACAACACTGCACCAGAATTCCATCTGAAAGTTTTATTGTCCTCTAACTCCTTATCTAGAACATTAATGTTTTTGTGTTATTTTAGCTAGCAATGAAATGGTATTCACTACTAAATATTCTCATTTTTACCTAATCTCTCTACTAGTGAACACAATATTACAGATTTTAACTGACTTTTTACTAATGGGTAACCTAGTTTTTTTCCTTCTTTATTTTATACTCCTTCAGCAATTAGGTTTGGTAGAATGCCAGAAGCAGAAAGGAGACGTCTTGTACAGCCTACCATGGAGGACACCAATTCTCCAGTGTCTGACCTGGTGGCTCTTTCTCAGAGCATCCACTCGTCTTATATGAATACCTTCACCATGACAAAGAAAAAAGCACGGGATATTCTGACTGGCAAGAGTAGCATTTCGGTGAGTCATTTTTTTTTTGGCTTTGTCACTTAGTCAATATTAGTTAAACTACTAATCAATATAAACATTGTCTATATTAAGCAAGAATGAAAATATTCAATATGCTAACAAACAGAACATCTATTTTGTAAATCCCCGATTACTAGCTTTAATGCAACTAATTACAGTAACTGAATTACCTTTTTGGGCTCGCAATAAAACAGAACCCATAATAAAGGTGGCCATACATATTAGACTTGGGTAGGCTCTACCCTCCAATCATCTAATGTTTGCGAATTCCTCTACTCTCTTTTTATTGATGTCAGCTGATGACTTAACAATGAAACATCAGATAATCGGTTACAAAGTAATATGTAGTCCAGGTCCACAGACCATCCACAGTCTATAAAATATGAGAAGATCCACAGCACTCCAAACTGGATCAAAGTATATGGTGGTTTATTTACATATAAATGGTTATGCGTTAAACCAGTTTAGAATGGTGCAAATGTTGTACTTCATGATTAGCTGACAATCATTTGGACTGTTTTGGATGAATGGACCAGTCGTGAACGTTGGATTTTAGCATACCGATATATTCTCCAGGTAGATAATCCATTGCAGAATCCTCCAGCAGACACTTCTTTCTTGCTACTGAGATCACATACACATTTTGGACATGTATGGGTAGTTTATTAGGACTAACTTTTTGTTACGCTAGCTATACACTTTGAAATGATTTCTGCTCAACATAAATTTTGATGACAATGATTTAATACAATATCCACTGCATCATCCTTTTCCTTTAGCCTTTTGTGATCTACGACATGGAAACCCTATGGGAAGCAGAAAAAGGAACAGTTTGGGATCAACTGCCAACACAGGACCCTCCTGGAACAGAGATTGGAGTTCATGTATTTTACCGATGTCAGTGCACTTCTGTGGAGACTGTTCGAGCACTTACTGACTTTGCCAAGAGCATTCCAGGTTTCAGCACACTCTACCTCAATGATCAGGTCACACTAGTTAAATATGGAGTTCACGAAGCAATATTTTGCATGCTTGCCTCACTTATGAACAAAGATGGGCTACTGGTAGCTGGAGGTCGTGGTTTTGTCACTCGTGAATTCTTACGCAGTGTTCGTCTTCCCTTCTGTCACATCATGGAACCAAAATTCAACTTTGCCTCTAAGTTCAATGCGCTGGAACTCAACGACAGTGACCTGGCGCTCTTTGTAGCTGCTATCATCCTTTGTGGTGGTTAGAGACTTACCAATATTTTTTCATGCACTTTTGTATTACTTCAAACTTTGCCTTCTAATGCCTTCTTTTCTGTCCTTTGCATTACAAAATAATGTTACATGATATAAGCTAAAGTCTAGTCCTAAGTAATGGATGATTAAAAAAGTTTTGTTTTTTTTCCATATCTTTTCATATCAAATTTTCTACTAACAGCAGTTGTCTCTTATCTTAAATTTGCCTCTATATTTCCATATATAAACTCAAAATAACATCCATATAGATATGACTGCAATTCACTTAAAAACCATTGATGGCTAATATACACTGACGAGCAAAAGGGTAACAATAATTTGAACTTTTTACTTTCAGGCTCCATATCTCACCATCCACTGCAGCTTGGAGGATGACTACCTTCATTTTATAAAATCCCAAATGAATTCACTGCACTCGATGTATATGATATAAAATGTGTCAAATTTTATTAAATAAAGAATTGCGACTATGCAATCAGACGTTTCAACCCGCCTGGGTCTTAGTCAGGAGTTGCTATAAAAAACACGAACAATAACGTAAATATACAATACAGGTTATATACAAAGAAAATCTATACATAATTTACAAAATTTACAAACTATCAAATGCACGAGGCCAATAACAGGGTAAAAGTTGAATAAGCTGCTGTTGCAAAAAGGCCATAGATTCTATTAATATGTATTCAGGGAAATTAAACGCACAAAAGGCAAAATGGTAATCTAGAGGTAAAATAAACAGGTAGATCAATGTAATAAAATACATGGGGAGAAGAAGGGAATTTTGTTTACTTACCGTAAATTCCTTTTCTTCTAGCTCCTATTGGGAGACCCAGACAATTGGGTGTATAGCTTCTGCCTCCGGAGGCCACACAAAGTATTACACTTAAAAGTGTAAACCCCTCCCCTCTGCCTATACACCCCCCCGTGCATCACGGGCTCCTCAGTTTTGGTGCAAAAGCAGGAAGGAGGAAACTTATAAATTGGTCTAAGGTAAATTCAATCCGAAGGATGTTCGGAGAACTGAAAACCAGAACCATTCAACATGAACAACATGTCTACACAAAAGAACAACAGCCCGAAGGGAACAGGGGCGGGTGCTGGGTCTCCCAATAGGAGCTAGAAGAAAAGGAATTTACGGTAAGTAAACAAAATTTCCTTCTTCTTTGTCGCTCCATTGGGAGACCCAGACAATTGGGACGTCCAAAAGCAGTCCCTGGGTGGGTAAAAGAATACCTCGGTAATAGAGCCGAAAAACGGCCCCTTCCTACAGGTGGGCAACCGCCGCCTGAAGGACTCGCCTACCTAGGCTGGCATCTGCCGAAGCGTAGGTATGCACCTGATAGTGTTTCGTGAAAGTGTGCAGACTCGACCAGGTAGCCGCCTGACACACCTGCTGAGCCGTAGCCTGGTGCCGCAATGCCCAGGACGCACCCACGGCTCTGGTAGAATGGGCTTTCAGCCCGGAAGGAACCGGAAGCCCAGAAGAACGGTAGGCTTCAAGAATTGGTTCCTTGATCCACCGAGCCAAGGTTGACTTGGAAGCCTGCGACCCTTTACGCTGGCCAGCGACAAGGACAAAGAGCGCATCCGAGCGGCGCAGGGGCGCCGTACGAGAAATGTAGAGTCTAAGTGCTCTGACAAGATCTAACAAGTGCAAATCCTTTTCACATTGGTGAACTGGATGAGGGCAAAAAGAAGGTAAGGAGATATCCTGATTGAGATGAAAAGGGGATACCACCTTAGGGAGAAATTCCGGAACCGGACGCAGAACCACCTTGTCCTGGTGAAACACCAGGAAGGGGGCTTTGCATGACAGTGCAGCTAGCTCAGACACTCTCCGAAGTGATGTGACTGCCACTAGGAAGACCACTTTCCGCGAAAGGCGTGAAAGAGAAATATCTCTCATTGGCTTGAAAGGTGGTTTCTGAAGAGCCGTTAGCACCCTGTTAAGATCCCAGGGTTCTAGCGGACGCTTGTAAGTAGGGACTATGTGGCAAACCCCCTGCAGGAACGTGCGTACCTGCGGAAGCCTGGCTAGACGCTTTTGAAAAAACACAGAGAGCGCCGAGACTTGTCCCTTAAGAGAGCCGAGAGACAAACCCTTTTCCATTCCGGATTGAAGGAAGGACAGAAAAGTGGGCAAGGCAAATGGCCAGGGAGTAAAACCCTGATTAGAGCACCAGGATAAGAAGATCCTCCACGTCCTGTGGTAGATCTTGGCGGACGTTGGTTTCCTGGCCTGTCTCATAGTGGCAATGACCTCTAGAGATAACCCTGAAGACGCTAGGATCCAGGACTCAATGGCCACACAGTCAGGTTGAGGGCCGCAGAATTCAGATGGAAAAATGGCCCTTGAGACAGTAAGTCTGGACGGTCTGGTAGTGCCCACGGTTGACCCACCGTGAGATGCCACAGATCCGGGTACCACGACCTCCTCGGCCAGTCTGGGGCGATAAGGATGGCGCGGCGGCAGTCGGACCTGATCTTGCGTAATACTCTGGGCAGCAGTGCCAGAGGAGGAAATACATAAGGCAGCCGAAACTGCGACCAATCCTGAACTAATGCGTCTGTCGCCAGAGCTCTGTGATCTTGAGACCGTGCCATGAATGCCGGGACCTTGTTGTTGTGCCGGGACGCCATTAGGTCGACGTCCGGCTTCCCCCAGCGGCAACAGATCTCTTGAAACACGTCCGGGTGAAGAGACCATTCCCCTGCGTCCATGCCCTGGCGACTGAGAAAATCTGCTTCCCAGTTTTCTACGCCCGGGATGTGAACTGCGGAGATGGTGGAGGCTGTGGCTTCCACCCACAGCAGAATCCGCCGAACTTCCTGGAAGGCTTGCCGACTGCGTGTGCCGCCTTGGTGGTTGATGTATGCCACCGCCGTGGCGTTGTCCGACTGAATTCGGATCTGCCTGCCTTCCAGCCACGGCTGGAACGCCTTTTGGGCTAGATACACTGCCCTTATCTCCAGAACATTGATCTGAAGGGAGGACTCTGGCTGAGTCCAGGTACCCTGAGCTCTGTGGTGGAGGAAGACCGCTCCCCACCCTGACAGACTCGCGTCCGTCGTGACCACAGCCCAGGATGGGGGCAGGAATGATTTCCCCTTCGACAAAGAAGTGGGAAGAAGCCACCACTGAAGGGAGGCCTTGGCTGCCCGAGAAAGGGAGACGTTCCTGTCGAGGGACGTCGACTTCCTGTCCCATTTGCGGAGAATGTCCCATTGAAGTGGACGCAGATGAAACTGCGCAAATGGAACTGCCTCCATTGCTGCCACCATCTTCCCTAGGAAGTGCATGAGGCGCCTCAAGGGGTGCGACTGGGCTCGAAGGAGAGATTGCACCCCTGTCCGTAGTGAACGCTGTTTGTCCAGCGGAAGTTTCACTATCGCTGAGAGAGTATGAAACTCCATCCCGAGATATGTCAGCGATTGGGTCGGTGTCAATTTTGACTTTGGGAAATTGATGATCCACCCGAATCTCTGGAGAGTCTCCAGAGCAATGTTCAGGCTGTGTTGGCATGCCACCCGAGAGGGGGCCTTGACAAGGAGATCGTCTAAGTAAGGGATCACCGAGTGTCCCTGAGAGTGTAGGACTGCTACCACTGTTGCCATGACCTTGGTGAAGACCCGTGGGGCTGTCGCCAGGCCGAAAGGCAGTGCCACGAACTGAAGGTGTTCGTCCCCGATGGCGAAACGCAGGAAGCGCTGATGCTCTGGTGCAATCGGCACGTGGAGATAAGCATCCCTGATGTCGATTGATGCTAGGAAGTCTCCTTGGGACATCGAGGCGATGACGGAGCGGAGAGATTCCATCCGGAACCGCCTGGTGTTCACGTGTTGGTTGAGCAGTTTGAGGTCCAGAACGGGACGGAAAGATCCGTCCTTTTTTGGCACCACGAACAAGTTGGAGTAAAAACCGTGACCCCGTTGCTGAAGAGGAACAGGGATCACCACTCCTTCTGCTTTCAGAGTGCTCACCGCCAGAAGAAGAGCATCGGCTCGCTCGGGGGGCGGAGATGTTCTGAAGAAACGAGTCGGAGGACGAGAGCGGAACTCTATCCTGTAACCGTGAGACAGAATGTCTCTCACCCATCGGTCTTGGACATGTGGCAACCAGGCGTCGCAAAAGCGGGAGAGCCTGCCACCGACCGAGGATGCGGTTTGGGGAGGCCGAAAGTCATGAGGAGGCCGCTTTGGGAGCGGTTCCTCCGGCGGTCTTTTTAGGGCGTGACTTAGACCGCCATGAATCAGAGTTCCTCTGACCCTTCTGTGGCCTGTTGGACGAGGCGAATTGAGATCTGGCTGAGGGCCGAAAGGACCGAAACCTCGGTTGTATCTTCCGTTGTTGAGGTCTGTTTGGTTTGGACTGGGGTAAGGACGAGTCCTTTCCCTTGGATTGTTTAATGATTTCATCCAATTGCTCGCCAAACAGGCGGTCGCCAGAAAATGGCAAACCGGTTAAGAACTTTTTGGAAGCAGAGTCTGCCTTCCATTCACGTAGCCACATGGCCCTGCGGACTGCCACCGAATTGGCGGATGCTACCGCCGTACGGCTCGCAGAGTCCAGGACAGCATTCATGGCGTAGGACGCAAACGCCGACGCCTGAGAGGTTAAGGACACAACCTGCGGAGTAGAGGCACGTGTGACTGCATTAATCTCAGACTGACAAGCTGAGATAGCTTGGAGTGCCCATACGGCTGCGAATGCCGGAGCATAGGACGCGCCGATAGCTTCATAGATGGATTTCATCAGGAGCTCTATCTGCCTGTCAGTGGCATCCTTGAGTGATGCACCGTCTGCCACTGCAACTATGGATCTAGCCGCCAGTCTAGAGATTGGAGGATCCACCTTGGGACACTGAGCCCAACCCTTGACTACGTCAGGGGGGAAGGGATAACGTGTGTCATTAAGGCGCTTAGTAAAGCGCTTATCTGGAAAAGCTCGGTGTTTCTGGACTGTATCTCTGAAGTCGGAGTGATCAAGAAACGCACTCCGTGTACGTTTGGGAAACCTAAAATGGAATTTCTCCTGCTGAGAGGCTGACTCCTCAATCTGAGGAGTTGGAGGAGAAAGATCCAACACCTGATTGATGGACGCTATAAGGTCGTTTACTATGGCGTCCCCTTCAGGTGTATCAAGGTTGAGAGCGGCGTCAGAATCAGAGCCCTGATCTGCCACCTCCGCTTCATCTTCCAGAGAGTCCTCATGCTGAGACCCTGAACAGTGTGATGAAGTCGAGGGAAGCTCCCAGCGACCCCGCTTAGCCGGTCTGGGACTGCCGGAGTCCTCACCGTGGGACCTAGCACTTTGCTGCGCCGACCGAGGGGGGTCTGAGGGAACTGATTCAACAGTGCCCGGGGCCTGTGTTACAGGTCTGGACTGCAAAGCTTCTAGTATCTTAGCAGACCATTTATCCATAGACTCAGTAAGTTTGTCAGCGAATACTGCAAACTCTGTCCCTGTCACCTGGACAGTGGCAGCAGGTGGTTCCACCTGGGCCGAGGGTCCCACCAGTGGCAGAGGCTCCGGCTGAGTGAGTGTCACAGGGGCCGAGCATTGCACACAATGAGGGTAGGTGGAACCTGCAGGTAGCATAGCCGCACATGAGGTACAGGTGGCAAAGTAAGCCTGTGCCTTGGCACCCTTGCTTTTTGCGGACGACATGCTGTTGTCTCCTCTAGAGCAATCAGAGAGGGTATATAGCCAAAGCAATAGTACGGCCGTACAGAGTAAATGTATACAATATAAGCATATAAATATACACTTCGGCACCCAGGGGGGCCAGCACCTAGTAACAGGTGCGCCTTACCGACCGCCCTCAGCGGTTGTGTGACCACCAGATTCCCTGCCTGGGCCTCCCAGAGCTGTAGAGCTCGTCCTGAAGTTCTCCAGCGTCAGAAGTGCTGAAAGGAATGGCTGCCAGCGTTCTGAGAGGAGGAGGGAGCCGTGGGCGTGCCTTAGAAAGTGCGGGAATCTGGTGCCCCACGGTGCTCAGTGAGGGGGGAGGAGGATACTAAGTATGCTCCAGCCCTCAGCGCTGACGTCCAGTGCAGCGTCCCGCCCTTACCCCTGACTGGCAGGCCCGGGGGCGGGAATATGCGGTACTAGGCCGCAAAAGCCGGGGACTAAAGTTATAAGCGCGGCCGGCAAACAAGCGCGGTCAGCGCGGTAGTCCCGGCGCACAAACACACCCAGCAGCTGCTGCAGCGTCCATTAGACAGGCGCTCTATGCGCCGTCCCCAAGGGGACACAGAGTACCTCATAGGAGCAGGGCCCTGTCCCTGACGATACCCGGTCTCCTGTCCAGCAGATTCCCTCAGGGGCTGCAGAGGGAGCACGGTCCCAGTGCCTGGTGACCGGTTAGGATCCCACTTCTCCCAGAGCCCCTAAGGGATGGGGAAGGAAAACAGCATGTGGCTCCAGCCTTTGTACCCGCAATGGGTACCTCAACCTTAACAGCACCGCCGACCAGAGTGGGGTGAGAAGGGAGCATGCTGGGGGCCCTGTTATGGGCCCTCTTTTCCTCCATCCGATATAGTCAGCAGCTGCTGCTGACTAAATTGTGGAGCTTGCGTGCATGTGTAAAAACTGAGGAGCCCGTGATGCACGGGGGGGTGTATAGGCAGAGGGGAGGGGTTTACACTTTTAAGTGTAATACTTTGTGTGGCCTCCGGAGGCAGAAGCTATACACCCAATTGTCTGGGTCTCCCAATGGAGCGACAAAGAAATAATATAATAAACAAACAACAAGAAGAGGTCTAAACCATGGTGTAGTACACCGGCAAAGTTTACCTGTATAGTGGGTGTCTGGAGGATGAAAAATGAGGTGCACTGTAGCCCTAATACATAGAAGAAGGTGCCAAATATGATAGAACATAGTACATGAATATAACATATATAAAGATTAAAGTAAGCCAAAGTTAAACATGTTTATTATTTGTAAGTATTTTATGGATCCACCTTTTGGCTTTTAACTGCCTGAAATCTTCTGAGCATCCTTCTGATATCAGGATCAAGCAGGTCTCAGGTGTCATCTACATTTCCTAATGTTGGTGCATACTGGTCAAATGAGTGTAAGGAAGAGAAATTTCCAGCAAACTTGTTCAAGCAAAACATTTTTTTAAAAAATAAAAAAATCTTTATTTTAAATACATATTAAAAAGTCCACATCAGGGTCAATGAGAGCCCATGCTAGAGAGGACGCGTTTCGAACGTAGTGTTCTTAGTCTGTCTCTCAAAAATCTTTTTTCCTCTTGGTCAAATGAGTGTGTATTCATCTTTTTCTTCAATTCTACAAACAAGTGTTTGATTGGATTGAGGTCTGGTGACTGTGGGTGACAATCCACCACCTCTACTTCATGTCATTGATCCATTTCTTTGCCAATCTTGATGTATGCTTTAGGCCATTGTCCTGCTGGAACACTAGGTCATCTTTTTCATATCTATAGTACTTGAGTGTATAAAGTAACTCGTCTTGTAGGATTCTTGCATATAGCTCAGGATTGTGACCATCATCGATTCTGACAAAGTATCAAACGTCTTTGGCTGTGAAAAAAAACCCATATCATCAGGCTTCCTTCAATTTGTTGGTACGTTAATGTAGCACCCCTGAGGTATCAGTTGCCACAAAATATGTAACCTGTGGACAACCCAAACCCTAGAATACCAGTGCCGGTGACAACACAACACACAAACACACAACCCCTTTTCCCTGCCTGGAGACAGCTTAGAGACGGGTCTAATGGAAGCTGCCTATTGGAAGGGGGCTCATACAATTGGTAAGCTAGAAACCCAGGAGGGGAAGGGCCTGGAGTTGAAAAGGCGGGAACTGAAGTGAGTTAGGAGTTGGAGCAATTAGAGGGAGGATTTAAGCATGAGAGGACGTTAGTACGGTATGAAGAGGTGAAAGTGAGGAGAAAGGTGTTAAAACCTGAATAAAGAACTGGAGCTAAAACAGGAGGAGAGTGGCTGTAGAGTAAGGAACCAGTACTCAAGGAAGCGAGGGTTGCCAGAGGGTTGCGGGACCAGTACTCACAGAACTAAGCACAAGGCGGGGTGCAGAACCCTTGAACGGGAGCACGTGCCAAGCTAACTGTTAAATCTGCCAGGTGAGGGAATCATTAGGGTCCCCCACCAACCTGAGTGTCCGGAGCAAAGCAGCAAATAGGGGACCTGGGAGGGAGGAGTCCAACCCATTAAATTTGTCCAGGCTGCCTGCTATGCGGGCCAAGACTGTGAAACGGTGGGGATCCCAAGACGCTTTAGGCCACGGGGACCCATCAAATACTAAAGTGTGCACGGAGGACAGCTCACCAGGTCACCAACTGACACTGGGAATAAAGGGTGAGGGAACACCTGAAAACCAGCACCACCAGGGCACTGGTACCAGAACAGTGAGTAAAAACCAGTTTAAACAGCAATCCCTATGTGGCTTGAATCCTTTCTACATTGGTGCATCATCTGCTCACACTGCACACTACAACCACCATCATTCTCTTCCGGGGCCTAGCCCTACTTGCGGAGGGCCAGAACACCTGAGCTGCATTATACTACCCATCACAGGAAGATCATGAAGCGGTGGCTCATACAAAATAGCCGCAACCCGCAAGTGGCGTAGTCAAAAACTCTTATTTATTTTACTTTTATTTTTCCACTTTTTCAGACCGACCCCTGGGGTCACGGAACCGGGCATTGGCCGCGACCACAACTCCCCTGTTCACAACACGCCCGGGACAGAGTATCCCACTGCCCTGGGGTGTCACATTAGCCTCTTTTTCACCTTCTTTCTTCTAGACTCATCTGCACCCATCAGAGCCTAGTCATTGCTCCAAATCGCTCTTTCCCAATCATTTACTGTCCACTTTTTGTGTTTTTTTGCAATTTCGGACCAGTGTTTCTTATGCTAATTAAAGTCGCGGATTCTTCACTTTTGTGATTTCACTATTACGAAGCATATGAGCCACCTCCACTAATTGTTACCCTTTTGCTCATCACTGAACAAGATATGGCTACTGGGTAGAAGGGTTCTAGCTGAGAAGTTTATTCAAATTGTTGTAGCTTTGTGATTCACTTTTCAGTAAAGTAGTAAGGTTTTAATGTGCTTTAACTGTATGCTCAAAAAACCATATTGCATTGGTTTTGATCATGGAAGATTAGCAGCCTCTGGATGTAACCTGATCGCCAAGTTCTTAATCAGTGAATGAAAACAACCCATAGCAAAGTATCTTTAAATATTGCTGTTTTGTTAACTCCCATAGATAGGAGTGCTTCCTCTTTTTTATTTTATTTTTTTTTTTAACTACACTGAAAAAAAATTATAAAAGCAAAACTTGTTTTTGCTTCCTTTTTTCATGCGCTTAACTCAAAGATCTAAGACCTTTTTCTATGTACACAATAGGCCTTTTTTGTCTGAAATATTGTTCACAAATTTGTTTAAGTCTGTGTTAGTGAACATTTCTCCTTTGCTGAGATAATCCATCCGCCTCACAGGTGTGACATATCATGATGCTGATTAGACAGCATGATTATTGCACAGGTGTGCCTTAGGCTGGCTGCAATAAAAAGCCACTCTAAAATGTGAAGTTTTACAGTGTTCAATAATTGTATTGAATGAATTTAATGACCAACCTTTCTCAAATTACTTTCAATCTCGAGCCAAGTAAAAAAAGTATAAGTGTGAACTATTTTTTCTGAAGAATGTTTAGTAGTCATCTCCGTGTCGATAATGGCTACCATTATCTAAAAGGCTGCCGTCTCCTGAATGACTGATTTCAGGATATAGGTTACACTAAAATCCAATCTTCTATTAATCTTATTATCAGTTGTATTCCTCTAACTAATACCTGCACTACAAATTAATTACTTTTCCTCTTATTACTCTTATTTTTATATACTTTTTGTTTTAATAATTTTTATTTTTATTTGCATCTAGACCGCCCAGGCCTCATGAGCCCTTCCCAAGTTGAAGACATCCAAGAAAGAATTCTTAGTGCTCTCAGGTGCCACTTGCAGGCATCACACCGAACTTCTCCTTTTCTATTTCCAAAACTCTTACACAAGATGGCTGATCTGCGCCAACTGGTGACTGAGCATGCGGAGCTTGTACAGAGTATAAAACGTACTGAATCCAGCGCATCACTGCATCCTCTGCTACAGGAGATCTATAGAGACCTGTACTGACTATATTGTTCATGTAATACTAACATACATATATTGTTCCCTTATTTATCAGGACTTCTATTATAAACTGTAAGTATAAAGGTATGTGCACATGTAGCATTTTTTCTGAGCAGATTTGTCACAAAACCTTAAGGATTTACTAGTACCAGCATTGCCTCAAGTCTCATGCACACGTTGCTTTCTTTTTCCTTTCAATTTTGCGGCAGATTTAAATCTGCAGCACGTCAGTTCTTTCAGTGTTTTTGCTCCAGATTTTACCCATGCTAATGAGTGGAAAAAAATCCACAAAAAATGCATTAAAAAAATGCAAGTAATTTACGCAACAATTTTCCTGACAGCACATCAGGATTTGCAGCAGATTTTTCTGTTGCAAATTCTGAATGAACGTGTGCTCATAACCTAAGAGTACATTTCTTAGCACTTAATGATTTGCACTAAAATTTGATAATATTGAATTCAAATGGTGCTCAGTACTCATGAATGTTCCATATTTCAGAATGCACACCATATAATGATGATGACTTTTTGTAATCATCCTAAAACATACACTCCTGTTATGTGTGAAACTGCTTCTAAGGGCTCTTCAGATCGATCAAATCGGATCGAACTCGCATCAGTGTTAATCTATGGGGCAGTGTCCTTTTGCTATTTTTTCCTCAGCTTTCACTGTGCTGAGGATCAAATTGCATAATGCTGCGTATGGCTGCGTAGATCGCACCAGACTTGCTAATGCAAGTCTATGGGTGCAAGAAAAATATCGCAATATGAATGGCATATGCATGTAATACGGATGTCAAACGCATGTCACACGGATCCTTGATGAGAAAAATCTACACACTAGCATAGCACTCGCACAGCACTCGCATGACACTCGCATGACACTCGCATGTCATACAGATGCTAGGTGAGAAAAAAACGCAGACCATACGCAGGACACGACTCACTTTTCAGGGCAAGTATCACAGACATTTTTTAATCGCAAGTGGACATGAGCCCTTAACGTAATAATGAATGTCTTTCCAAGGACATTTAATTTTCTGAAGGTTTGCTTCATATAACAAAAGGTCTCAGGCCACTGAAAACAATGCACCAACAAGACAGCCTTCATGAATTGGTAGGTTGTGAGTGGTTACAGGGCCAGCACCAGCACCCATGAAAACGCCAGGGCCCTGTACAAACGGGAAACCCACTCACCATCGTCAGGGGCGGTGATCTTTTCTGTGGCCCCTGGTCCAATTTCTGGGGAGCGCAGTGATTGAGCCAGCAGACGCACTTTGCGGGCTGTCTGCCCTTTAAACCTGCACTCGCAGTACGAGCTTGTGCATGCAAAATTCACTGCTGAACGCTCCTTGCACGTGCATTCTAGAATGACGTTAATCTGTGGTTGGGGTTAGTGCACAATACGCTCCCGTCCCAAAATGGAGAGGAGTCTCAGCGACAACCAACATCCCCAATAGCTGTATGCCACCCCCAGTGCTGTATGCCTCCCCAGTGCTGTATGCTCCTCCAGCCCACTATTGTATTTGCCCCCCCAGTGCTTTATGCCCACCAACACTAGTAATATGTATGCCCCCCAGTAATGTTTATGCCCTCTAGTGCTGTATGCCACCCAGTAACGTGTATGTCCTCCCAATAGCGTATATGCCCCCATTAACATGCATGTCCCACAGTAACATATATGCCCATCCCAATAACGTGTATGCGTCCTACTAATGTATATGTCCCCCCAGTAATGTGTATGCCCCCAACCTCCTCTGTGATGTATGTGTGCACTGTGAGTGGCTTTGTCTGTTAAAGTGACTGCCATCAAGAAGCCGGCTTCCCCATCTTAAAAATATCTCTAATGTGTCTTTGTGTGTGCATGTATGATGAGTATATCTATGTCTATATTTATGTCAGTGTAAATGACTGCATATATATTTGTCTGATTATATGTATTTTTGTGAATTTGTCTTCAAATATGTATCTGTAATTATTCCTGTATGTGTACATGTTTGTTTGTGTCTGCGTGTGCATGGGGCCCACTGAGACTCTTTCGCCTGTGGCCCAGGAAAACCTGGAACCGGCCCGGAGTTATCTCATCAATATTTGTACCTGAGTTGCCTCCATTGTTATTAGGGATTTGCTGCTGCGTTCTGTTTAGTTCATTGGTTTCTCTGACATGGTCAAGTTAAAACTGTTGCTCTTTTTTGCTATGTTAATTCTTACATTTTATGGAGAATTTTAATTCCTTCTTCTGTAGCTTTGGTTTTAACTTTAGTGTAGAGACTCTAAAGACAGTGAGGACCCTTGATGTGGATTGTAATCTTAAGTATTTTGGCCAAAATAGTGACCAATACTTCATATATATTATACTAGCTGTAGTACCCGGCATTGCCCAGGATTGTAACTGTCTCTCTTTCTCTTCCAGTCTCTGTCTGTCTCCCTCTCTGTCTCTCTCTGTCTGTGTCTGTCTATCTGTCTCTCTCTCTATCTCTTTATCTCTCTCTATCTCTTTATCTCTCTGTCTTTGTCTGTCTCTTTGTCTGTCTCTGTCTCTTTGTCTGTCTCTGTCTCTTTGTCTGTCTCTGTCTCTTTGTCTGTCTGTATCTCTTTCTCTGTCTGTATCTCGTTCCCTGTCTGTCTCTGAATGTCTCTTTCCCTGTCTGTCTGGTTTTTTTTTGTCTGTCTGTCTTTCTCTGCCTGTCTTTCTCTGCCTGTCTGTCTGTCTGTTTCCCTGTCTGTCTCTGTCTATCTATGTCTGTCTCTTTCCCCGACTGCATTGTGACACACCAACATTCCATTCAAGGGCGTGGCTGTGCATTCTTCTAAAGTTCTTGTTGCATTGTGGCTCCCAGCCCCATTGACTTTAATGGAGGAAGGTTTTTTGTCAAATAACTGTAAAGCGCGATGTTAAAATTTCCCCTCAAAACATAGTCTATGACGTTCCCTGAGTCAAATGGGGTGTCTCTGCAAAATTTCGTGATTGTACATGCAACGGTGCGTATTCATACACATACATACACTCAGCTTTATATATTACATATATTATTTTTCAGTTATTTTTATGCAGGGTGAGGTCAAGTACATTAAAGTTGGCTTTGTAAACTACGATGTCTGTCCCATTGGTGTGCATTTATATAGCGCTGGGCATCCCGCCTAATCTAATCGTATATCTGTCACTTATAGTCTGTAAGCAAGACACTGTACACTACATTTGTGTGAACAGTGCTCTCTACAAGCCTTTTTTGTGAACAATTTTAATATTAAGCAATCACCCCCTCCAGGAACTAGTAGGTTGTGAGTAGTTAGCCTCATCAGTATTTTGCACCTATGCTGCCTCAACCTTTATTAAGGCGGTTTGCGGTGTCCTGTTAGTGCATTGGTTTCTGTGACCTGGCCAGGCATATACTGTTGCCATGTTTATTTTTTAATTTTTGGGGGATTTTTTTTTTCCTCTTTTTGTGGCTTTTGTCTTCATATAGACAGAGAAGTATAACTACATCCTTCAACATTGAAATTGCAACAGCAAGAAGAAAAAGTCTTTTGTATAATGAAAATCACAGGATTGATAGACCTGTTAATGATATGCAGATGATGAATAAATGGAAACAACATTTTCTAAACATCTCAATTTAATTAATATCGCTACATGCTTACACACCTTTCCATGCTATCAATGGAGGTATTGTTGGTCGTCTGAGGGATGTTCTGCCACGATGAAGGCATTTGGGCCTTCAAATCAAGATTTTCTGTTGACAGCTGCTGTCCAATGGTATCTCAGATGTGTTTAATGGGAGACCAGTCTGGCTATGGGTATACTGTAGGCCATGGTAGCATGTTTAGGCTCTTCACCACAGCATGAGCAGCATGCACACTGTTGATGTCGTATGGGGGAAAAAAGTTTTGTGGGACACTTTGGAGAAATCATTGCAACATCACGCTGTTAGCTGGACCCCTGTAGTCTTCAATCCAGATACATTATGCCATTCTACACCATAATACAAAAAGTAGGATAGGTATGACATATATCCTTGTGAAGGCCTCCTCATGGTGGTAAACAAGTGGTCTCAGGACCAATCTTTGGCTATCAATTATGTGCAAGAAAAAAGTGTGTTTCATAGCTGAAGATGATAGCCCTACACTGCTGTCTGCTTTCAAAGGCTATCATGCTGTAAAGCTAGTTGCATGAGGTTAGTGGAACGCCTGTAGCTGAACATCTGACTTGTCACCCAATGTCATGTAAACACCGTCTGATGGTTTTAGACACTGTTGATACTGTAGGATTGGTATGGGATTTCTGATTGCACGTGTCATACAGAATAGAACAGTTGTGGAGCTAGTGGTATGGCCATTTCTCCAAAGTGTCCCTAGAGCTGTTTTTCAATATCACTATGTCAGGCCGCATGGTGCTTGTGCTATTGTGGCCTAAATATGCTACCATGGTCTACAGCATCTCTAGACTTATCTTTCATTAAGCTCATCTGCATAGCAATCACAAAGGGAGCTGTCAATCAGCAGATCTTGATAATTTTGGGTGCCTGAGTACATTTAATGTGAGCGAACATTGCTCAGACAACTACAGTTAGGTCCAGAAATATTTGGACAGTGACACAATTTTCGCGAGTTGGGCTCTGCATGCCACCACATTGGATTTTGAAATTTGAAGGTTTGAACAAAAATATCTGATAGAAATTGTAGGAATTGTACACATTTCTTAACAAACACCCCACATTTTAGGAGGTCAAAAGTAATTGGACAAATAAACCAAACCTAAACAAAATATTTTTATTTTCAATATTTTGTTGCGAATCCTTTGAAGGCAATCACTGCCTTAAGTCTGGAACCCATGGACATCACCAAACGCTGGGTTTCCTCCTTCTTAATGCTTTGCCAGGCCTTTACAGCCGCAGCCTTCAGGTCTTGCTTGTTTGTGGGTCTTTCCGTCTTAAGTCTGGATTTGAGCAAGTGAAATGCATGCTCAATTGGGCTAAGATCTGGTGATTGACTTGGCCATTGCAGAATGTTCCACTTTTTTGCACTCATGAACTCCTGGGTAGCTTTGGCTGTATGCTTGGGGTCATTGTCCATCTGTACTATGAAGCGCCGTCCAATCAACTTTGCGGCATTTGGCTGAATCTGGGCTGAAAGTATATCCCTGTACACTTCAGAATTCATCCGGCTACTCTTGTCTGCTGTTATGTCATCAATAAACACAAGTGACCCAGTGCCATTGAAAGCCATGCATGCCCATGCCATCACGTTGCCTCTACCCTGTTTTACAGAGGATGTGGTGTGCCTTGGATCATGTGCCGTTCCCTTTCTTCTCCAAACTTTTTTCTTCCCATCATTCTGGTACAGGTTGATCTTTGTCTCATCTGTCCATAGAATACTTTTCCAGAACTGAGCTGGCTTCATGAGGTGTTTTTCAGCAAATTTAACTCTGGCCTGTCTATTTTTGGAATTGATGAATGGTTTGCATCTAGATGTGAACCCTTTGTATTTACTTTCATGGAGTCTTCTCTTTACTGTTGACTTAGAGACAGATACACCTACTTCACTGAGAGTGTTCTGGACTTCAGTTGATGTTGTGAACGGGTTCTTTTTCACCAAAGAAAGTATGCGGTGATCATCCACCACTGTTGTCATCCGTGGACGCCCAGGCCTTTTTGAGTTCCCAAGCTCACCAGTCAATTCCTTTTTTCTCAGAATGTACCCGACTGTTGATTTTGCTACTCCAAGCATGTCTGCTATCTCTCTGATGGATTTTTTCTTTTTTTTTCAGCCTCAGGATGTTCTGCTTCACCTCAATTGAGAGTTCCTTAGACCGCATGTTGTCTGGTCACAGCAACAGCTTCCAAATGCAAAACCACACACCTGTAATCAACCCCAGACCTTTTAACTACTTCATTGATTACAGGTTAACGAGGGAGATGCCTTCAGAATTAATTACAGCCCTTAAGCGGGCTTTACACGCTGCGACATCGCTAATGCAGAGTCGTTGGGGTCACGTATTTTGTGACGCACATCCGGCCGCATTAGCGATGCCGTTGCGTGTGACACCGATAAGCGATTTTGCATCGTTGCAAAAACGTGCAAAATCGCTAATCGGCGACACGGGGTTCCATTCTCAATTATCGTTACTGCAGCAGTAACGAAGTTGTTCCTCGTTCCTGCGGCAGCACACATCGCTGCGTGTGACGCCGCAGGAGCGAGGAAGCTCTCCTTACCTGCCTCCCGGCCGCTATGAGGAAGGAAGGAGGTGGGCGGGATGTTACGTCCCGCTCATCTCCGCCCCTCCGCTGCTATTGGGCGGCGGTTCAGTGACGCTTCAGTGACGTCGCTGTGACGCCGCACGGACCGCCCCCTTAGAAAGGAGGCGGTTCGCCCGTCACAGCGACGTCGCCGGACAGGTAAGTATGTGTGACGGCTGTTGTGCGGCACGGGCAGCGATTTGCCCGTGTCGCGCAACAGATGGGGGCGGGTACCCACACTAGCGATATCGGGACCGATATCGCAGTGTGTAAAGTAGCCTTTAGAGTCCCTTGTCCAATTACTTTTGGTCCCTTGAAAAAGAGGAGGCTATGCATTACAGAGCTATGATTCCTAAACCCTTTCTCCGATTTGGATGTGAAAACTCTCATATTGCAGCTGGGAGTGTGCACTTTCAGCCCATATTATATATATAATTGTATTTCTGAACATGTTTTTGTAAACAGCTAAAATAACAAAACTTGTGTCACTGTCCAAATATTTATATTATTTATTTATATTTATTGATAGCATGCCAAGGCATGTAAGTCCTTGTATTTCTGGTCTATACTGTATTTCTTGTCCATTCTGTGTATTTCTAGTCCATACTCTTAAAAAAAACCAAACAATATATTTTTTTTAAACATCTCAATTTATTTACTATCATCTGCATATCATTAACATGGCTATCGATACTGTGATTTTTATAACTCCACAAATTGGGGTTACAAATTCAATGTTGAGGAGTGTATTTCTAAGATAGTAATCATTTTGGACATTTTATTATAGTTTGTATAATTGTAAAAAAATAAATATTAAGAAAGTGTTTTTTTCTAATTCTAGAACTCTTTCTGATGCTATTTAGAAAATTTCTATTAATAAAGTTATGGAGTCTCCGACTTGGGATATAACAATCCTCAGTTCTTAACTCTTTGAATTTAAAGTATCATTTTACTTAAACTTAATGAATTAAAAACAGATAAATAAATATTACACTAAATACACTCTGGAGCATCATATGACTTTCCTGATTTAATGAGCTATTGCCTCCCTGCACCACAATAATTCATTGCCAGAAGAATGAATTCCCATGCTGTTTTTCTAATTCATAAAGTATTTTGTGCTAACAAATCTTCAATGGCTTATAGAAATCACATTTATTAAAAAGAATGTTTGGTAACTCATTACGTACTCTGCTTTAAAATATATACGGTACATATAAGTACATACATAGAGAAAATCATGACATAGAATTCTTCGTTTTATTCTAAGTTTCTGTTAAGCAGAGTGGGACATATAATACACATTTTATAAACGGGGCTGATGCTTTACCATGAGTTCATAGTCATACCCATCATGGTTGTGATTGAGTTTTTCATATAACAAACGTTTAGCATTATCTCACGCTCCGGATGTTGCTGGAAATGTTTTCTATTTGTATTCTGCATTTACCAGCAAACCTTGATATTAATCTCCACATTCAAAATGTCATTTTTGTCTTCAGTATTTGTCTATGGTCAATTTCTTAATATCGGTTTAGTTCTCTGCACTGCCACCTATACGATATGCACTGTTGTTGTTTTCCAGGGCACACAGTTTAGAGCAGAGGTGGGCAATTAATTTTCCTGAGGGGATCACGTGAGAGTCGGTGATTGTTGTGGAGGCAGAAACCATAGACTAAAATTAATTCAACTCAATATTAATATTAACATATTTATTATTTTATATTAATATTATCACTTAATCTTGAGCAAAATGGAGTATGCTGACATCCCCTATACACTATATGAGTCCCTACACAGCCTCTCTATATCCAGTGCGACCCCCACATAACCCCCTATATACAATTTGAGCCCCCCATACAGCCCCTCTAGATACAGTGTAAGCCCCAACATAGTCCCTCTAGATACATTATGAGCCCCCCATAAGCATGTATTAAAGAGTATGAGTGCCACATAACCCCCTTTATACAATATGAGTCCAACATAGCCCCCAGTAAACAATATGACCCCACATAGCCCATTATATATTACTGTATATACAGTATGAACCCTCATATAGACTTCTAAATACAATATTAGCCCCCACACAGCCACAAATACAGTATGAGCCCCTCATATACCCTCATATATACAATAAGACCCCCCACTGTCGTATGAACCCCTCATATATACAGTATGAGGCCACTACTGTCATGCTGCGAGCGTGGCATGCGCGTTCAGGCAAATCAACAGGCTGACACGCAACGAAAATAAACACCTAAACAAGACCACAGATAAAGGGGGAACATTGGGGCACAATAACAATGGTGGGCCCTAGCGCTAATGAGAGGGAAGGTGGTCACTCCCTGAACTAGTCTGCAACTGTCACCTGCACTCCTAACCAGTCCCTATACAGGTTCTTTCAACCTGTCGCCAAGCAGGAATACCTTGCGGCTACCCTACTGAACCCCTGTATAAGGAACTGGCCGGTGGTGTACGCTAGATCCACCACTGAATTAATTAGACACCACAGGAAAAGACAAACCGGGGGAAAAACAACGGAGCAGAACTCCAACTTCAGGTCTGCAGTCTGACTCCAAGACTGCAGACCACATATGAGTAAAGCAACTTAGGACAACAGCTCCTTTCACCTCTACGGCTTGGCTTCCACTGGCTTCAGAAAATAACCAGCACCTAAGCTATAGAGCAGCAAATATACGAAAAAGAGAAAACATATATCCACCCCTTTCAACTGGTGGCTACAAAGGTGGGCAAGTCGGCGATATTTCGGTCCCTTGGGGACCTTCCTAAGTTCCTTGGAACATTTGAGTTACCAATGACAGATCTACCTGACTGGCCGAAAAGCCTACACCTGCCGGTGATTTCATCCAATTGGCAAGAGGCCTCAGGATCGAGGAACAGACAGAAAAACCCCAAACAGACCCCAATGGAGCAGCAGAGTTCCCCTTCTTGATCTCCTTTGACATTTAAAAGTTTCAGGATCACCATCCACAAGTGGTTAGAAGACAGACCCTCTGGGTCTCATTACATCCCTTTCGCTGGTCCTAAAACAGGGATGCCATGATTTCTCCTCCTTCTACCCATTAACAATGTGACATGGAGATTCGTGAGCTGTTTGTAACTTTTTTGGGAAGTCAGAATAACATTAGTCTGTGACTTTACTCTCTCTTCCTACACAAAAAAAAACAAACCCCAAACCTCTTCCTTCTCCCTTCCTCTCCCTCCCCCCTTCTCCCCCCCTTACCTCCTTTTCCCCTCCTCCCCATCTCCCTCCCTTGCCCCCCTCCCTCTCACCCCCTCTCCCACCCTCTTCCCCCTCCCTCTCCCACCCTCTTCCTCCCCCTCTCCCACCCTCTTCCCCCCCTCCCACCCTCTTTCACTTCCTCCTCTCTTCTCTCCCCTCTGTCCCCCCTTTCTTCCATTTCTTCACCCTCACTCACCAGTTCACCTTCTCCAATCCCCCACTTCACCCTCCCCTCATACTCTCCTTTGCAGTCCGCTGCACGATCTCTGCTAATGTTTAAGGTTTAAAATTAAGTTACTGTTAAAGTATATATTGATGGCTTCATTGCCATAATGGTTCAAGTTGCACTACCCCAATACCCCAATGTTATTATACTATGTTTGAATGGCTGGGAGGGTCGGTGAGGGAGTGATCACTGTTTTCGGCTTCTTCTCCCCCTTCACAGTGCGCAGAACAGACATTACTGCTCTCCTTAGGCACATTCAGGTCGAGACAAGCGCTTTTGCGCAAGGTCTACTATTAATGTTTTTTATCTTATGTCTTCTACCTTTGTCTATGCTTTCTCACTTTTTCCCTCTCTTTCTCGTCTGGGCAGTCGTGGCAGTCCCAAATATCAGTTTGTTTACCCTACTTAGACACAATGAATAGTCTCAAGCTTTGCTCTCTGAACGTAAAGGGGCTTAACATTCCTCACAAAAGAAGTCAAATAAGTTATAATAACCATAAACAGCGTGTCTCCATATTACTACTCCAAGAGACACACTTTAGGCAAGATTCAGTGCCTCGGTGCTCATCTAAATTCTATCCAGTCTGGTATCACAGCACTTGCCCAGACTCCAAGTCCCGCGGGACGTCCATAGCCTTCCACAAGACTTTCACTCCTGAGGTTTTAGGCTCGCTCATCGACCCATTGGGCAGATACGTCTTTCTAAGAGTTTCTTGGGCCTCCCACAATTTTGTAATAGCTAATGTGTACTTTCCCAACAAGGACCAGCAGAGTTTCGGAGTGAGATGTCGGACACTACTGGAGGACTTCGCAGGTCCCCTTCCTGTGATACTCGGTGGCGGCTTCAATTTGCCAATTGATCCGTCCATGGATGTCTCCTCGGGTAAGTCCTCATATCCTCACTCCTCTATACATAAAGTTAAAAGACAGCTGCAGGGCCTGAAGCTGGTGGATGCCTGGAGGGTTCTTCACCCAGACACGAGAGACTACACCTACTACTCCATGCCACACGGACTTTACAGCAGGATTGACTATTTCTTCATATCCCAGACGCTACTAGATTTCCACTTAAACACAAAGATAGGCTCCATCCTTTGGTCTGACCACGCCCCTATATATCTTTCCATACAACTTGGCAAAGCAGAAAGGTCAGGATTCACATAGCGCCTCAATGAGAACTTATTGCACGATACGTTATGCTTGGCAGATGTGACCCAGACAATCTCAAACTTCACACTGGATCACATGGCTGACCAATCTGCCCCATCCAAGTGGGAGGCATTAGAATGTGTCTTGAGAGGAGTCCTCATAAAACACGGCAGTCGGCTTAAAAAGGAAAGAATGGAGGAGATCAAAACACTTTCTTCCCAGATCTCTGACCTAGAGTCCACCCACAAATGCACAAATGCGCAAGACATATTTGGTCAATTATCTACAGCCAGGCAGAAACTGCTGTCTATCTTAGACCAGAGAACACGATGCTGGAGGGAAAGACATAAGGGCAAGTTCTACCAGTATGGGAATAGGAGCGGCAGGTTTCTGTCCAGAGCACTACACCCACGCAACTTGGCTACTCACATACCATTCATAAATGATAAACGGGAAAAAAATCCAGAACATAAAGGGGACATTACAATGCTTTAGGGAATATTATCAAAATTTATACAATATTAAGGGTCATTTTTCTGACCTCCCTAAACAACAATTAGTAGAGAAAATAAAAACGTATATTCGCTCTACCAAATTGCCAGAGCTGGACCCAATAATAACCACAGGCCTAGAGGAGGATTTCTCATTGGAGGAGGTAACAGACGTCATTAAAGATTTAAAGATTGGGAAAAGCCCAGGGCCTGCTGGGTTTACAGCGGGTTTCTATAAGCGGTTTATTGACCAATTGAGCCCCCAATTTTTGTCCACTTGTAATTACGTATCCAGTGGCGAATCCTTCCCGAAACAGGCGCTGGCAGCCCACATAATTGTCCTCCCCAAGCCAGGTAAAGACCCCTCCCAGTGCAGGAGCTATAGACCAATATCATTGATCAATATAGATATTACAATGTATGCCAAGCTCATTTCAAATAGACTGCAGCCGCTTCTTCCCTGTCTGATTAGCACTGATCAAGTAGGATTTGTTAGAGGACGAGACTCAAGAGATAACACAATATGTGCAATATCCCTGATTTATAGAGTGTGGAGGACTGGATTACCCACGTGCATCCTGTCGGTGGACGCAGAAAAGGCCTTTGACAGGGTGCACTGGGAGTTCATGTTCCAGGTCCTTGAGGCGGCAGGTCTGCAGCAAACAATGCTACATAGGAACTCGGCTTTAGGCTGGAAACACATCTATGCGAGTAAAATCGGTCCGACTGGGCTGAAAAAAACTCGGCTGATTTTAGTTCACGTTAGGTCCGAGTGCAACGCAAGTGCGATGCTTTTTCTGAATAAATTAATGATTTTACTAGCGTGTGTAATGCGGATTTTTTACTATGTCATCTGCCATTCAGCTCTGCTACATGGCCGCTGACAGCAGACACAGACAGCCATGTAGCAGAGCTGAATGGCAGATGACAGCAGACACAGACAGAGCCGCACGATCAGAATGAACTCGGGTGAACTTCACCCGACTTCATTGTCATGCCGCGGCTCTGTCTGTGTCGCGTCCTGATTAGCGGTCACCAGTGAAGGGCTCACCGGTGACCGCTAATCCCCTGAGTGACTGAAGTTAGCAGCCCTCTCTCATACTCACCGATCCCCAATCCCCGGCGCGGCGCTGCACGGCGTTCACACTGCTCCGGCGGCTTTTACTATTTTGAAAAAGCCGGCCGCTCATTAAACAATCTCGTATTCCCTGCTTTCCCCACCCACCGGCGCCTATGATTGGTTGCAGTGAGACACGCCCCCACGCTGAGTGACAGGTGTCTCACTGCACCCAATCACAGCAGCCGGTGGGTGTGTCTATACTGTGCAGTGAAATAAATAATTAAATAATTTAAAAAAACGGCGTGCGGTCCCCCCCAATTTTAATACCAGCCAGATAAAGCCATACGGCTGAAGGCTGGTATTCTCAGGATGGGGAGCTCCATGTTATGGGGAGCCCCCCAGCCTAACAATATCAGTTAGCAGCCGCCCAGAATTGCCGCATACATTATATGCGAAAGTTCTGGAACTGTACCCGGCTCTTCCCGATTTGCCCTGGTGCGTTGGCAAATCGGGGTAATAAGGAGTTAATGGCAGCCCATAGCTGCCACTAAATCCTAGATTAATCATGTCAGGCGTCTCCCCGAGATACCTTCCATGATTAATCTGTAAGTTACAGTAAATAAACACACACACACACCTGAAAAAATCATTTATTAGAAATAAAAAACACTAACAAATTCCCTGGTTCACCAACTTAATAAGCCCCAAAAAGCCCTCCATGTCCGGCGTAATCCAAGATGGTCCAGCGTCGCTTCCAGCTCTGCTGCATGGAGGTGACCAGAGCTGCAGAAGACACCGCCGCTCCTGTCAGCTCCACGCAGCAACTGAGGTGAGTAGCGCGATCAGCTGAGCTGTCACTGAGGTTACTCGCGGCCACCGCTGTATCCAGTGACAGCGGGTAACCTCAGTGACAGCTCAGCTGATCGCGCGGCTGTCTTCATTTGCTGCGTGGAGGTGACAGGAGCGGCGGTGTCTTCTGCAGCTCTGGTCACCTCCATGCAGCAGAGCTGGAAGCGACGCTGGACCTCTTTGCACAGGTACTTGGACTTCATGCTGTGTCTAAGTTCTGGGATGTGCCTACTGAGCATGCTCAAACTGATAGTCTGCTTTCTAAGCCTGTGGCTCAGGCTACTGAGCATGCTCAGGCACTTAGTGCATCAGAGGCTAGGTCCGGTAAGGACCTCACTGAGCATGTCCGTGAGGTGGCAGGCCCTGATAGGGCAGAGGGTGTCAGGTGTCCTGATGACGTGGCAACTCCGGACTGGCTCGCAGAGGCTCGCCCCTATGATCTGGCACCTCAGTATTGATCGTCAGACGATGACTGGTGAAGTGTTTGGGGCGTGGCTGCCATGAGCTAATCAATGACGTGGCGGTTCCGGATAGGTCGCATGTGACGTCACTGATGACATGGCACTCTGCTATTGGACCTTGGTGGTTCCACCCTGGGTTTGGGGCGGACCCAGGTTATAAAAGGGGCTGGAGACAACATGGAGGTGCGCAGTCTTCACTTTTGCTCAGTCAGAGCACACCTCCATGTTAGAGCCTCATTGCGGCATAAGCCTATGTTGGGAAGCGGTAGGTAGGGTTAGGTGAACGGTGCCTGTCACGCCAAGATTCGTGGCTCGGCACATCAGGGTCAGGCGCCGTGCTTCCCTCCTGCCGTTCCAGTCTTGCTATAGCAGCCCAGTGGTGTTAACTGGGCTGCGGCTGCTGTGCTTCCTGTCCGATTGTGCTCCCTATGCACACGGACAACGCACCTGCTGCGCCACCTGTCCGATTGAGCCCCCTATGCACACGGACAACGCACCTGCTGCGCCACCTGTCCAATTGTGCCCCCTACGCACACGGACAACGCACCTGTTGCGCCACCTGTCCGGTTGTGCCCCCTACGCGCACGGACAGCGTACCCCAGGACCTCTGTGGAGTGAACAGGGTGTTCCTTATCCTCCTCGGCTTCCCGGTTAACGCTACTGGTGTACCCATCTGGCCTGACGTGTCCTACACACACATGGCCAGTCGAGAGGTGGCCAGAAACGCTAATCGGAGGACCGCTCGGCCTGACGTGTCCTACACACGTGGCCGACAGGGCGCTTTCGTGGCGGTCTTCCGGTCAACGCTACCTGGTTACCACCCGGCCTGACGTGTTTCCTGCACACGTGGTTGGTGTAGCGCTAAGTGCACCAAAACGCTAATCGGGTTGTCGTCCGGTCTGACGTGTCCCAACACACGTGACCGGTTCCCAGAGTTCCTGGGTTATCTCAGAGCCATCCAGCTCTATAGTCTCCACCTAACCCTCAGGTGCCAGCAGCTCCTTTGTCATCTGGAGCACGGTGGGCCCCGACTGGCGATTAGGATATATACCCCCTGGTCCTAATCTGCCGGTCCCCCCGTAACAGTCTGCCTGCATTGCACACTCAAACTCATTGTTACTAAGCCATTATACTAGCAAACACTGAGTGAACTTAGTGGCATCCTAAACGTGGCTGTTGGACTTCTGTATCGTCCCACAAGTGCAAAGATATTTGCAGCACGTCTGCCTGCATTGCACACTCAAACTCATTGTTACTAAGCCATTATACTAGCAAACACTGAGTGAACTTAGTGGCATCCTAAACGTGGCTGTTGGACGTCTGTATCATCCCACAAGTGCAAAGATATTTGCAGCACCTCTGCCTGCATTGCACACTCAAACTCATTGTTACTAAGCCATTATACTAGCAAACACTGAGTGAACTTAGTGGCATCCTAAACGTGGCTGTTGGACTTCTGTATTGTCCCACAAGTGCAAAGATATTTGCAGCACGTCTGCCTGCATTGCACACTCAAACTCATTGTTACTAAGACTTTATACTAGCAAACACTGAGTGAACTTAGTGGCATCCTAAACGTGGCTGTTGGACTTCTGTATCGTCCCACAAGTGCAAAGATATTTGCAGCACCTCTGCCTGCATTGCACACTCAAACTCATTGTTACTAAGCCATTATACTAGCAAACACTGAGTGAACTTAGTGGCATCCTAAACGTGGCTGTTGGACTTCTGTGTTGTCCCACAAGTGCAAAGATATTTGCAGCACGTCTGCCTGCATTGCACACGCAAACTCATTGTTAATAAGCCATTATACTAGCAAACACTGAGTAAACTTAGTGGCATCCTAAACGTGGCTGTTGGACTTCTGTATTGTCCCACAAGTGCAAAGATATTTGCAGCACGTCTGCCTGCATTGCACACTCAAACTCATTGTTACTAAGCCATTATACTAGCAAACACTGAGTGAACATAGTGGCATCCTAAACGTGGCTGTTGGACTTCTGTATCGTCCGACAAATGCAAAGATATTTGCAGCACGTCTGCCTGCATTGCACACTCAAACTCATTGTTACTAAGCCTTTATACTAGCAAACACTGAGTGAACTTAGTGGCATCCTAAACATGGCTGTTGGACTTCTGTATCGTCCCACAAGTGCAAAGATATTTGCAGCACCTCTTCCTGCATTGCACACTCAAACTCATTGTTACTAAGCCATTATACTAGCAAACACTGAGTGAACTTAGTGGCATCCTAAACGTGGCTGTTGGACTTCTGTATTGTCCCACAAGTGCAAAGATATTTGCAGCACGTCTGCCTGGATTTCACACTCAAACTCATTGTTACTAAGCCATTATACTAGCAAACACTGAGTGAACTTAGTGGCATCCTAAACGTGGCTGTTGGACTTCTGTATTGTCCCACAAGTGCAAAGATATTTGCAGCACGTCTGCCTGCATTGCACACTCAAACTCATTGTTACTAAGCCATTATACTAGCAAACACTGAGTGAACTTAGTGGCATCCTAAACGTGGATGTTAGACTTCTGTATTGTCCCACAAGTGCAAAGATATTTGCAGCACGTCTGCCTGCATTGCACACTCAAACTCATTGTTAGTAAGCCATTATACTAGCAAACACTGAGTAAACTTAGTGGCATCCTAAACGTGGCTGTTGGACTTCTGTATCGTCCCACAAGTGCAAAGATGTTTGCAGCACGTCTGCCTGCATTGCACACTCAAACTCATTGTTACTAAGCCTTTATACTAGCAAACACTGAGTGAACTTAGTGGCATCCTAAACGTGGCTGTTGGACTTCTGTATTGTCCCACAAGTGCAAAGATATTTGCAGCACGTCTGCCTGCATTGCACACTCAAACTCATTGTTACTAAGCCATTATACTAGCAAACACTGAGTGAACTTAGTGGCATCCTAAACGTGGCTGTTGGACTTCTGTATCGTCCCACAAGTGCAAAGATATTTGCAGCACGTCTGCCTGCATTGCACACTCAAACTCATTGTTACTAAGCCATTATAGTAGCAAACACTGAGTGAACTTAGTGGCATCCTAAACAAGCCGGCTGTTGGACTTCTGTATTGTCCCACAAGTGCAAAGATATTTGCAGCACATCTGCCTGCATTGCACACTCAAACTCATTGTTACTAAGCCATTATACTAGCAAACACTGAGTGAACTTAGTGGCATCCTAAACGTGGCTGTTGGACTTCTGTATTGTCCCACAAGTGCAAAGATATTTGCAGCACGTCTGCCTGCATTGCACACTCAAACTCATTGTTACTAAGCCATTATACTAGCAAACACTGAGTTAACTTAGTGGCATCCTAAACGTGGCTGTTGGACGTCTGTATCGTCCCACAAGTGCAAAGATATTTGCAGCACCTCTGCCTGCATTGCACACTCAAACTCATTGTTACTAAGCCATTATAAAAGCAAACACTGAGTGAACTTAGTGGCATCCTAAACGTGGCTGTTGGACTTCTGTATTGTCCCACAAGTGCAAAGATAATTGCAGCACGTCTGCCTGCATTGCACACTCAAACTCATTGTTACTAAGCCATTATACTAGCAAACACTGAGTGAACTTAATGGCATCCTAAACGTGGCTGTTGGACTTCTGTATTGTCCCACAAGTGCAAAGATATTTGCAGCACGTCTGCCTGCATTGCACACTCAAACTCATTGTTACTAAGCCATTATACTAGCAAACACTGAGTGAACTTAGTGGCATCCTAAACGTGGCTGTTGGACTTCTGTATCGTCCCACAAGTGCAAAGATATTTGCAGCACCTCTGCCTGCTTTGCACACTCAAACTCATTGTTACTAAGCCATTATACTAGCAAACACTGAGTGAACTTAGTGGCATCCTAAACGTGGCTGTTGGACTTCTGTATTGTCCCACAAGTGCAAAGATATTTGCAGCACGTCTGCCTGCATTGCACACTCAAACTCATTGTTACTAAGCCATTATACTAGAAAACACTGAGTGAACTTAGTGGCATCCTAAACGTGGCTGTTGGACTTCTGTATCGTCCCACAAGTGCAAAGATATTTGCAGCACCTCTGCCTGCTTTGCACACTCAAACTCATTGTTACTAAGCCATTATACTAGCAAACACTGAGTGAACTTAGTGGCATCCTAAACGTGGCTGTTGGACTTCTGTATTGTCCCACAAGTGCAAATATATTTGCAGCACGTCTGCCTGCATTGCACACTCAAACTCATTGTTACTAAGCCATTATACTAGCAAACACTGAGTGAACTTAGTGGCATCCTAAACGTGGCTGTTGGACGTCTGTATCATCCCACAAGTGCAAAGATATTTGCAGCACCTCTGCCTGCATTGCACACTCAAACTCATTGTTACTAAGCTATTATACTAGCAAACACTGAGTGAACTTAGTGGCATCCTAAACGTGGCTGTTGGACTTCTGTTTTGTCCCACAAGTGCAAAGATATTTGCAGCACGTCTGCCTGCATTGCACACTCAAACTCATTGGTACTAAGCCATTATACTAGCAAACACTGAGTGAACTTAGTGGCATCCTAAACGTGGCTGTTGGACTTCTGTAATGTCCCACAAGTGCAAAGATATTTGCAGCACCTCTGCCTGCATTGCACACTCAAACTCATTGTTACTAAGCCATTATACTAGCAAACACTGAGTGAACTTAGTGGCATCCTAAACGTGGCTGTTGGACTTCTGTATTGTCCCACAAGTGCAAAGATATTTGCAGCACCTCTGCCTACATTGCACACTCAAACTCATTGTTACTAAGCCTTTATACTAGCAAACACTGAGTGAACTTAGTGGCATCCTAAACGTGGCTGTTGGACTTGTGTATTGTCCCACAAGGGCAAAGATATTTGCAGCACGTCTGCCTGCATTGCACACTCAAACTCATTGTTACTAAGCCATTATACTAGCAAACACTGAGTGAACTTAGTGGCATCCTAAACGTGGCTGTTGGACTTCTGTATTGTCCCACAAGTGCAAAGATATTTGCAGCACGTCTGCCTGCATTGCACACTCAAACTCATTGTTACTAAGCCATTATACTAGCAAACACTGAGTGAACTTAGTGGCATCCTAAACGTGGCTGTTGGACTTCTGTATTGTCCCACAAGTGCAAAGATATTTGCAGCACGTCTGCCTGCATAGCACACTCAAACTCATTGTTACTAAGCCATTATACTAGCAAACACTGAGTGAACTTAGTGGCATCCTAAACGTGGCTGTTGGACTTCTGTATTGTCCCACAAGTGCAAAGATATTTGCAGCACGTCTGCCTGCATTGCACACTCAAAGTCATTGTTACTAAGCCATTATACTAGCAAACACTGAGTGAACTTAGTGGCATCCTAAACGTGGCTGTTGGACTTCTGTATCGTCCCACAAGTGCAAAGATATTTGCAGCACGTCTGCCTGCATTTCACACTCAAACTCATTGTTACTAAGCCTTTATACTAGCAAACACTGAGTGAACTTAGTGGCATCCTAAACGTGGCTGTTGGACTTCTGTATCGGCCCACAAGTGTAAAGATATTTGCAGCACGTCTGCCTGCATTGCACACTCAAACTCATTGTTACTAAGCCATTATACTAGCAAACACTGAGTGAACTTAGTGGCATCCTAAACATGGCTGTTGGACTTCTGTAATGTCCCACAAGTGCAAAGATATTTGCAGCACCTCTGCCTGCATTGCACACTCAAACTCATTGTTACTAAGCCATTATACTAGCAAACACTGAGTGAACTTAGTGGCATTCTAAACGTGGCTGTTGGACTTATGTATTGTCCCACAAGTGCAAAGATATTTGCAGCACGTCTGCCTGCATTGCACACTCAAACTCATTGTTACTAAGCCATTATACTAGCAAACACTGAGTGAACTTAGTGGCATCCTAAACGTGGCTGTTGGACTTCTGTATCGTCCCACAAGTGCAAAGATATTTGCAGAACGTCTGCCTGCATTGCACACTCAAACTCATTGTTACTAAGCCTTTATACTAGCAAACACTGAGTGAACTTAGTGGCATCCTAAACGTGGCTGTTGGACTTCTGTATTGTCCCACAAGTGCAAAGATATTTGCAGCACGTCTGCCTGCATTGCACACTCAAACTCATTGTTACTAAGCCATTATACTAGCAAACACTGAGTGAACTTAGTGGCATCCTAAACGTGGCTGTTGGACTTCTGTATTGTCCCACAAGTGCAAAGATATTTGCAGCACGTCTGCCTGCATTGCACACTCAAACTCATTGTTACTAAGCCATTATACTAGCAAACACTGAGTGAACTTAGTGGCATCCTAAACGTGGCTGTTGGACTTCTGTATTGTCCCACAAGTGCAAAGATATTTGCAGCACGTCTGCCTGCATTGCACACTCAAACTCATTGTTACTAAGCCATTATACTAGCAAACACTGAGTGAACTTAATGGCATCCTAAACGTGGCTGTTGGACTTCTGTATTGTCCCACAAGTGCAAAGATATTTGCAGCACGTCTGCCTGCATTGCACACTCAAACTCATTGTTACTAAGCCATTATACTAGCAAACACTGAGTGAACTTAGTGGCATCCTAAACGTGGCTGTTGGACGTCTGTATCATCCCACAAGTTCAAAGATATTTGCAGCACCTCTGCCTGCATTGCACACTCAAACTTATTGTTACTAAGCCATTATACTAGCAAACACTGAGTGAACTTAGTGGCATCCTAAACGTGGCTGTTGGACTTCTGTATTGTCCCACAAGTGCAAAGATATTTGCAGCACGTCTGCCTGCATTGCACACTCAAACTCATTGTTACTAAGCCATTATACTAGCAAACACTGAGTGAACTTAGTGGCATTCTAAACGTGGCTGTTGGACTTCTGTATTGTCCCACAAGTGCAAAGATATTTGCAGCACGTCTGCCTGCATTGCACACTCAAACTCATTGTTACTAAGCCATTATACTAGCAAACACTGAGTGAACTTAGTGGCATCCTAAACGTGGCTGTTGGACTTCTTTATCGTCCCACAAGTGCAAAGATATTTGCAGCACGTCTGCCTGCATTTCACACTCAAACTCATTGTTACTAAGCCTTTATACTAGCAAACACTGAGTGAACTTAGTGGCATCCTAAACGTGGCTGTTGGACTTCTGTATCGTCCCACAAGTGCAAAGATATTTGCAGCACCTCTGCCTGCATTGCACACTCAAACTCATTGTTACTAAGCCATTATACTAGCAAACACTGAGTGAACTTAGTGGCATCCTAAACGTGGCTGTTGGACTTCTGTATTGTCCCACAAGTGCAAAGATATTTGCAGCACGTCTGCCTGCATTGCACACTCAAACTCATTGTTACTAAGCCATTATACTAGCAAACACTGAGTGAACTTAGTGGCATCCTAAACGTGGCTGTTGGACTTCTGTAATGTCCCACAAGTGCAAAGATATTTGCAGCACCTCTGCCTGCATTGCACACTCAAACTCATTGTTACTAAGCCATTATACTAGCAAACACTGAGTGAACTTAGTGGCATCCTAAACGTGGCTGTTGGACTTCTGTATTGTCCCACAAGTGCAAAGATATTTGCAGCACCTCTGCCTGCATTGCACACTCAAACTCATTGTTACTAAGCCATTATACTAGCAAACACTGAGTGAACTTAGTGGCATCCTAAACGTGGCTGTTGGACTTCTGTATCGTCCCACAAGTGCAAAGATATTTGCAGCACGTCTGCCTGCATTTCACACTCAAACTCATTGTTACTAAGCCTTTATACTAGCAAACACTGAGTGAACTCAGTGGCATCCTAAATGTGGCTGTTGGACTTCTGTATCATCCCACAAGTGCAAAGATATTTGCAGCACCTCTGCCTGCATTGCACACTCAAACTCATTGTTACTAAGCCATTATACTAGCAATCACTGAGTGAACTTAGTGGCATTCTAAACGTGGCTGTTGGACTTATGTATTGTCCCACAAGTGCAAAGATATTTGCAGCACCTCTGCCTGCATTGCACACTCAAACTCATTGTTACTAAGCCATTATACTAGCAAACACTGAGTGAACTTAGTGGCATCCTAAACGTGGCTGTTGGACTTCTGTATCGTCCCACAAGTGCAAAGATATTTGCAGAACGTCTGCCTGCATTGCACACTCAAACTCATTGTTACTAAGCCTTTATACTAGCAAACACTGAGTGAACTTAGTGGCATCCTAAACGTGGCTGTTGGACTTCTGTATTGTCCCACAAGTGCAAAGATATTTGCAGCACGTCTGCCTGCATTGCACACTCAAACTCATTGTTACTAAGCCATTATACTAGCAAACACTGAGTGAACTTAGTGGCATCCTAAACGTGGCTGTTGGACTTCTGTATTGTCCCACAAGTGCAAAGATATTTGCAGCACGTCTGCCTGCATTGCACACTCAAACTCATTGTTACTAAGCCATTATACTAGCAAACACTGAGTGAACTTAGTGGCATCCTAAACGTGGCTGTTGGACTTCTGTATCGTCCCACAAGTGCAAAGATATTTGCAGAACGTCTGCCTGCATTGCACACTCAAACTCATTGTTACTAAGCCTTTATACTAGCAAACACTGAGTGAACATAGTGGCATCCTAAACGTGGCTGTTGGACTTCTGTATTGTCCCACAAGTGCAAAGATATTTGCAGCACGTCTGCCTGCATTGCACACTCAAACTCATTGTTACTAAGCCATTATACTAGCAAACACTGAGTGAACTTAGTGGCATCCTAAACGTGGCTGTTGGACTTCTGTATTGTCCCACAAGTGCAAAGATATTTGCAGCACGTCTGCCTGCATTGCACACTCAAACTCATTGTTACTAAGCCTTTATACTAGCAAACACTGAGTGAACTTAGTGGCATCCTAAACGTGGCTGTTGGACTTCTGTATCGTCCCACAAGTGCAAAGATATTTGCAGCACCTCTGCCTGCATTGCACACTCAAACTCATTGTTACTAAGCCATTATACTAGCAAACACTGCGTGAACTTAGTGGCATCCTAAACGTGGCTGTTGGACTTCTGTATTGTCCCACAAGTGCAAAGATATTTGCAGCACGTCTGCCTGCATTGCACACTCAAACTCATTGTTACTAAGCCATTATACTAGCAAACACTGAGTAAACTTAGTGGCATCCTAAACGTGGCTGTTGGACTTCTGTATCGTCCCACAAGTGCAAAGATATTTGCAGAACGTCTGCCTGCATTGCACACTCAAACTCATTGTTACTAAGCCTTTATACTAGCAAACACTGAGTGAACTTAGTGGCATCCTAAACGTGGCTGTTGGACTTCTGTATTGTCCCACAAGTGCAAAGATATTTGCAGCACGTCTGCCTGCATTGCACACTCAAACTCATTGTTACTAAGCCATTATACTAGCAAACACTGAGTGAACTTAGTGGCATCCTAAACTTGGCTGTTGGACTTCTGTATTGTCCCACAAGTGCAAAGATATTTGCAGCACGTCTGCCTGCATTGCACACTCAAACTCATTGTTACTAAGCCATTATATTAGCAAACACTGAGTGAACTTAAATGGATACAAGGGAAGAGGAAGTCATTCATTTTGCCAAGGTGCCTACATGCCTCAAAACCAAAATCAAAAAGTAATCAAATGCACTAGTGTGCAGGTAAAAAATTCTTTTAATGAACAAACAATGGTACAATACAAAGGCATGGGTATAAGTATAAATAGGTTACAAAGACATAGGGGGTGATAAGAATCCCCACATGTGGATGCATGCAAATTCGTATCAATTAAGTTACTTGTAGCTCACTGGTATGGTCAGTGCTGAAGACATATAACAACATAGTGCAGACAAAGAAAGTACCAGCCGAAGGAATCAGCATGCTGGCTACACATTGTACATAAACAATACAGCAGAAGACCAGAGGCCAGTATGGAGCTTACCAGGGTAGCAAAAGGAAAAAGCGTGCAGGCACACACAGGGATAGTCCCGACACGTGTTTCGTGTGGTGACTGCTTCAGGGGACTGTGGACAACAGGACAAAACGTGAGTCTAATATACCTGCCATACTTGTACTGGATTGGCGACACCTGTCGCAGTTCAATGGGGCGGAGAGGCGCAGCGTCAGAATGGGCGGCTGCTCAAGCGTCATCTGGGTGGAGGGAAATCCCTTATTGACGTCACGAACCCAGAGGACGCCGGGAAGAGAGCCGCACCCACCGCGCATGCGCGATCCCGCAACCAGGAAGTGCGATCGCGGAACCCATATTAAGTACTGGCAGCAGTAAGGGCAGAGGAAAACGGATGGAGCTCCTGGAAAGGAATGTCATATATAATGATAACTCAGAGAAAGTGGCTCAAGTATGGCACAATAGGTATATATAGCTATGCACATTTAGTAAGAACAAAAGCAGACCAATTGTATTTAGGCTGCTTGTTATAAGCAATATACCAGACTAAAGCATATATAGACATATCATGGATGAAAAACACATATATTGGATATATATAACATCCCAATCAGGTACAGAAATGCAAACAACTGCTTTGATTAGATTGTGGAGCGAAGCATTTACTGCGGTGAGTATTTTCTGAGTATGAGCAACTGGGCACCCCCCCTACAACAGCTGATTTTGGAGTTACTGGAGTTCATACTGACGCACAATGTCTTCACCTTTGGGGAACGGTTCTACCTCCAGCGGCGCGGCACTGCGATGGGGGCGGCTTGCGCGCCATCGTACGCAAACCTCTTCCTGGGTTACTGGGAGAGAGAGGTTTTCGGCGGTGGCGTGCCGGCTAGCTCCCATGCGCAGTGCTGGCTCCGCTTCATTGATGACATCTTTGTCATCTGGGGGGGAACCACCTCGGAGCTTGAGGGCTTTGTGCGTCACTTGAACTCCAACTCTTTTAACATCTATCTTACTTTCCATGCTGACCCCATTAAGGTGGACTTTCTGGATATTAATATATCCCTTACTGACCAGCGCCTTTTGTCTACTGACATTTATCGTAAGCCCTCCTCTGTTAACGCCCTTCTTCACGCATCCTCTGGCCATCCGAAATTTACCATCAATGCCATCCCTACAGGTCAATTTATCCGTCTTAAACGGATTTGCTCTGAGACGGGGGTATTTGAGGACCGGGCCAATGAGATGCGTGACAGGTTTAGGGCGAGAGGTTATAGCACAAGATCTATAAAAAAGGCATACAAACGCGCAAGGTCTGCTCCACGAGACCAGCTTCTTTTGAGATTTAATCCCAATACGACACGCTGCACCGAACCCAAGATCCGTTTTGTGTCATCATTCAACCGTCAGTGGGAACACATCAGAGGCATCCTTTCTAAACACTGGCCTATTTTACAAACTGAGCCCGTGTTGAGAAACACTTTGCCTGATCGCCCTCTTATGACGGCTCGTCGTGGCCGTAGCTTACGCGATATGCTGGTCCACAGTCACTATTCAAGACCTAATAAACTACCTTTTTCTATTGGGCGGCCCTTAGTTGGTTCGTTTCCCTGTGGATCATGCATCGCGTGCCGCCACGGTAATATCGTTCGGGCAACATCTTTCACGTCCTCTAGTGGCTCCAGGACTTTTGATATCCGACATTATATTTCTTGCAATAGCACTGGCATAATTTATTATGCCACGTGCGAATGCAACCTAATATATGTCGGGCTAACCAGCCGTGAACTGAAAGTCCGCACTAGGGAACATGTGAGGGATATAATTGCCGCAAAACAAGTTAAACTTGAGGATGTTGACACTCTCAAGACTATTCCCCGCCACTTTAGGGTACACCATCGGTCGGACCCCTCAGGTTTTAAGGTGAGGGGAATTGACCAGGTGCACCTTGGACTTAGGGGCGGGGATATACATAGGATGTTGGCAAGGGCAGAATGTCGGTGGATCTTTCTGCTCGAGTCCGTGGTACCCAACGGACTGAATGAAAGACAAACGTTTGCGTCATTCCTTTAAACCACCACGTCTCCTCCGTTGCGGGCTGTGTTAATGTTCTTTGCTGGTTGGTTGCAATTCCCATGTGCTGTTTATGCTCTGTTGAGTCTTTTTAACAAAAAATTTTTTATGTCTCATTTTTTAATTTCACTTTCTGTGTCTTTTTCCTTCTTCACAGTCCACTTTTTCGTTTTTCTAATATGCCTGCTGGATGTTTATCACGCCACCTCTTTTGAGGTTACAGTAATCAGAACATTGAATACTTACATGAACTACAGAAAATGGAGTCTCCGATAAAAACTATTCTGGATTATCACCGCAGTAAATGCTTCGCTCCACAATCTAATCAAAGCAGTTGTTTGCATTTCTGTACCTGGTTGGGATGTTATATATATCCAATATATGTGTTTTTCATCCATGATATGTCTATATATGCTTTAGTCTGGTATATTGCTTATAACAAGCAGCCTAAATACAATTGGTCTGCTTTTGTTCTTACTAAATGTGCATAGCTATATATACCTATTGTGCCATACTTGAGCCACTTTCTCTGAGTTATCATTATATATGACATTCCTTTCCAGGAGCTCCATCCGTTTTCCTCTGCCCTTACTGCTGCCAGTACTTAATATGGGTTCCGCGATCGCACTTCCTGGTTGCGGGATCGCGCATGCGCGGTGGGTGCGGCTCTCTTCCCGGCGTCCTCTGGGTTCGTGACGTCAATAAGGGATTTCCCTCCACCCAGATGACGCTTGAGCAGCCGCCCGATCTGACGCTGCGCCTCTCCGCCCCATTGAACTGCGACAGGTGTCGCCAATCCAGTACAAGTATGGCAGGTATATTAGACTCACGTTTTGTCCTGTTGTCCACAGTCCCCTGAAGCAGTCACCACACGAAACACGTGTCGGGACTATCCCTGTGTGTGCCTGCACGCTTTTTCCTTTTGCTACCCTGGTAAGCTCCATACTGGCCTCTGGTCTTCTGCTGTATTGTTTATGTACAATGTGTAGCCGGCATGCTGATTCCTTCGGCTGGTACTTTCTTTGTCTGCACTATGTTGTTATATGTCTTCAGCACTGACCATACCAGTGAGCTACAAGTAACCTAATTGATACGAATTTGCATGCATCCACATGTGGGGATTCTTATCACCCCCTATGTCTTTGTAACCTATTTATACTTATACCCATGCCTTTGTATTGTACCATTGTTTGTTCATTAAAAGAATTTTTTACCTGCACACTAGTGCATTTGATTACTTTTTGATTTTGGTTTTGAGGCATGTAGGCACCTTGGCAAAATGAATGACTTCCTCTTCCCTTGTATCCATTTATGTCTCCAGAAGTCTTTGCCTTTTACTGCTGTTAAGATCCAGCTACACTGTTCTACGGTTTACACTGAGTGAACTTAGTGGCATCCTAAACGTGGATGTTAGACTTCTGTATTGTCCCACAAGTGCAAAGATATTTGCAGCACGTCTGCCTGCATTGCACACTCAAACTCATTGTTAGTAAGCCATTATACTAGCAAACACTGAGTAAACTTAGTGGCATCCTAAACGTGGCTGTTGGACTTCTGTATCGTCCCACAAGTGCAAAGATATTTGCAGCACGTCTGCCTGCATTGCACACTCAAACTCATTGTTACTAAGCCATTATACTAGCAAACACTGAGTGAACTTAGTGGCATCCTAAACGTGGCTGTTGGACTTCTGTGTTGTCCCACAAGTGCAAAGATATTTGCAGCACGTCTGCCTGCATTGCACACTCAAACTCATTGTTAATAAGCCATTATACTAGCAAACACTGAGTAAACTTAGTGGCATCCTAAACGTGGCTGTTGGACTTCTGTATTGTCCCACAAGTGCAAAGATATTTGCAGCACGTCTGCCTGCATTGCACACTCAAACTCATTGTTACTAAGCCATTATACTAGCAAACACTGAGTGAACTTAGTGGCATCCTAAACGTGGCTGTTGGACTTCTGTATTGTCCCACAAGTGCAAAGATATTTGCAGCACGTCTGCCTGCATTGCACACTCAAACTCATTGTTACTAAGCCTTTATACTAGCAAACACTGAGTGAATTTAGTGGCATCCTAAACGTGGCTGTTGGACTTCTGTATCGTCCCACAAGTGCAAAGATATTTGCAGCACCTCTGCCTGCATTGCACACTCAAACTCATTGTTACTAAGCCATTATACTAGCAAACACTGAGTGAACTTAGTGGCATCCTAAACGTGGCTGTTGGACTTCTGTGTTGTCCCACAAGTGCAAAGATATTTGCAGCACGTCTGCCTGCATTGCACACGCAAACTCATTGTTAATAAGCCATTATACTAGCAAACACTGAGTAAACTTAGTGGCATCCTAAACGTGGCTGTTGGACTTCTGTATTGTCCCACAAGTGCAAAGATATTTGCAGCACGTCTGCCTGCATTGCACACTCAAACTCATTGTTACTAAGCCATTATACTAGCAAACACTGAGTGAACATAGTGGCATCCTAAACGTGGCTGTTGGACTTCTGTATCGTCCCACAAATGCAAAGATATTTGCAGCACGTCTGCCTGCATTGCACACTCAAACTCATTGTTACTAAGCCATTATACTAGCAAACACTGAGTGAACTTAGTGGCATCCTAAACGTGGCTGTTGGACTTCTGTATTGTCCCACAAGTGCAAAGATATTTGCAGCACGTCTGCCTGGATTTCACACTCAAACTCATTGTTACTAAGCCATTATACTAGTAAAACACTGAGTGAACTTAGTGGCATCCTAAATGTGGCTGTTGGACTTCTGTATCATCCCACAAGTGCAAAGATATTTGCCGCACGTCTGCCTGCATTTCACACTCAAACTCATTGTTACTAAGCCATTATACTAGCAAACACTGAGTGAACTTAGTGGCATCCTAAACGTGGCTGTTGGACTTCTGTATTGTCCCACAAGTGCAAAGATATTTGCAGCACGTCTGCCTGCATTGCACACTCAAACTCATTGTTACTAAGCCATTATACTAGCAAACACTGAGTGAACTTAGTGGCATCCTAAACGTGGATGTTAGACTTCTGTATTGTCCCACAAGTGCAAAGATATTTGCAGCACGTCTGCCTGCATTGCACACTCAAACTCATTGTTAGTAAGCCATTATACTAGCAAACACTGAGTAAACTTAGTGGCATCCTAAATGTGGCTGTTGGACTTCTGTATCGTCCCACAAGTGCAAAGATATTTGCAGCACGTCTGCCTGCATTGCACACTCAAACTCATTGTTACTAAGCCATTATACTAGCAAACACTGAGTGAACTTAGTGGCATCCTAAACGTGGCTGTTGGACTTCTGTGTTGTCCCACAAGTGCAAAGATATTTGCAGCACGTCTGCCTGCATTGCACACGCAAACTCATTGTTAATAAGCCATTATACTAGCAAACACTGAGTAAACTTAGTGGCATCCTAAACGTGGCTGTTGGACTTCTGTATTGTCCCACAAGTGCAAAGATATTTGCAGCACGTCTGCCTGCATTGCACACTCAAACTAATTGTTACTAAGCCATTATACTAGCAAACACTGAGTGAACTTAGTGGCATCCTAAACGTGGATGTTAGACTTCTGTATTGTCCCACAAGTGCAAAGATATTTGCAGCACGTCTGCCTGCATTGCACACTCAAACTCATTGTTAGTAAGCCATTATACTAGCAAACACTGAGTAAACTTAGTGGCATCCTAAATGTGGCTGTTGGACTTCTGTATCGTCCCACAAGTGCAAAGATATTTGCAGCACGTCTGCCTGCATTGCACACTCAAACTCATTGTTACTAAGCCATTATACTAGCAAACACTGAGTGAACTTAGTGGCATCCTAAACGTGGCTGTTGGACTTCTGTGTTGTCCCACAAGTGCAAAGATATTTGCAGCACGTCTGCCTGCATTGCACACGCAAACTCATTGTTAATAAGCCATTATACTAGCAAACACTGAGTAAACTTAGTGGCATCCTAAACGTGGCTGTTGGACTTCTGTATTGTCCCACAAGTGCAAAGATATTTGCAGCACGTCTGCCTGCATTGCACACTCAAACTCATTGTTACTAAGCCATTATACTAGCAAACACTGAGTGAACATAGTGGCATCCTAAACGTGGCTGTTGGACTTCTGTATCGTCCCACAAATGCAAAGATATTTGCAGCACGTCTGCCTGCATTGCACACTCAAACTCATTGTTACTAAGCCATTATACTAGCAAACACTGAGTGCACTTAGTGGCATTCTAAACGTGGCTGTTGGACTTATGTATTGTCCCACAAGTGAAAAGATATTTGCAGCACGTCTGCCTGCATTGCACACTCAAACTCATTGTTACTAAGCCTTTATACTAGCAAACACTGAGTGAACTTAGTGGCATCCTAAACGTGGCTGTTGGACTTCTGTATCGTCCCACAAGTGCAAAGATATTTGCAGCACCTCTGCCTGCATTGCACACTCAAACTCATTGTTACTAAGCCATTAAACTAGCAAACACTGAGTGAACTTAGTGGCATCCTAAACGTGACTGTTGGACTTCTGTATTGTCCCACAAGTGCAAAGATATTTGCAGCACGTCTGCCTGCATTGCACACTCAAACTCATTGTTACTAAGCCATTATACTAGCAAACACTGAGTGAACTTAGTGGCATCCTAAACGTGGCTGTTGGACTTCTGTAATGTCCCACAAGTGCAAAGATATTTGCAGCACCTCTGCCTGCATTGCACACTCAAACTCATTGTTACTAAGCCATTATACTAGCAAACACTGAGTGAACTTAGTGGCATCCTAAACGTGGCTGTTGGACTTCTGTATTGTCCCACAAGTGCAAAGATATTTGCAGCACCTCTGCCTGCATTGCACACTCAAACTCATTGTTACTAAGCCATTATACTAGCAAACACTGAGTGAACTTAGTGGCATTCTAAACGTGGCTGTTGGACTTCTGTATCGTCCCACAAGTGCAAAGATATTTGCAGCACGTCTGCCTGCATTGCACACTCAAACTCATTGTTACTAAGCCATTATACTAGCAAACACTGAGTGAACTTAGTGGCATCCTAAACGTGGCTGTTGGACTTCTGTATTGTCCCACAAGTGCAAAGATATTTGCAGCACCTCTGCCTGCATTGCACACTCAAACTCATTGTTACTAAGCCATTATACTAGCAAACACTGAGTGAACTTAGTGGCATTCTAAACGTGGCTGTTGGACTTCTGTATCGTCCCACAAGTGCAAAGATATTTGCAGCACGTCTGCCTGCATTGCACACTCAAAATCATTGTTACTAAGCCATTATACTAGCAAACACTGAGTGAACTTAGTGGCATCCTAAACGTGGCTGTTGGACTTCTGTATTGTCCCACAAGTGCAAAGATATTTGCAGCACGTCTGCCTGCATTGCACACTCAAACTCATTGTTACTAAGCCATTATACTAGCAAACACTGAGTGAACATAGTGGCATCCTAAACGTGGCTGTTGGACTTCTGTATCGTCCCACAAGTGCAAAGATATTTGCAGCACGTCTGCCTGCATTGCACACTCAAACTCATTGTTACTAAGCCATTATACTAGCAAACACTGAGTGAACTTAGTGGCATCCTAAACGTGGCTGTTGGACTTCTGTATCGTCCCACAAGTGCAAAGATATTTGCAGCACCTCTGCCTGCATTGCACACTCAAACTCATTGTTACTAAGCCATTATACTAGCAAACACTGAGTGAACTTAGTGGCATCCTAAACGTGGCTGCTGGACTTCTGTATTGTCCCACAAGTGCAAAGATATTTGCAGCACGTCTGCCTGCATTGCACACTCAAACTCATTGTTACTAAGCCATTATACTAGCAAACACTGAGTGAACTTAGTGGCATCCTAAACGTGGCTGTTGGACTTCTGTATCGTCCCACAAGTGCAAAGATATTTGCAGCACGTCTGCCTGCATTGCACAATCAAACTCATTGTTACTAAGCCATTATACTAGCAAACACTGAGTGAACTTAGTGGCATCCTAAACGTGGCTGTTGGACTTCTGTATCGTCCCACAAGTGCAAAGATATTTGCAGCACGTCTGCCTGCATTGCACACTCAAACTCATTGTTACTAAGCCATTATAGTAGCAAACACTGAGTGAACTAAGTGGCATCCTAAACGTGGCTGTTGGACTTCTGTATTGTCCCACAAGTGCAAAGATATTTGCAGCACGTCTGCCTGCATTGCACACTCAAACTCATTGTTACTAAGCCATTATACTAGCAAACACTGAGTGAACTTAGTGGCATCCTAAACGTGGCTGTTGGACTTCTGTATTGTCCCACAAGTGCAAAGATATTTGCAGCACGTCTGTGTTACGAACCGGCGCCGCCATAGCCGCAAGCAGCCTGCTGCGGTTCCTGTTGCGCCCAGGCGCCGGCTGCCGTTCTTGGCCGTGCCTCGGGTCGTCCAGTTGGCTGTTCCTTCCACCACGTCTAAGTGTGGAGAGGCGGCTAGTGCGCATGCGTGCGCCGATTTACCCCAGCCAGAGTCTAAGCCCGGTGTTTTGCCTAGTGAGCATGCTCAGCCTGTTTGTGTTATGTCTGAGACTAAGTCCTCAGTTCAGGCTACTGAGCATGCTCCCACAATTAACCCTAACAGCCTCTTTGCACAGGTACTTGGACTTCATGCTGTGTCTAAGTTCTGGGATGTGCCTACTGAGCATGCTCAAACTGATAGTCTGCTTTCTAAGCCTGTGGCTCAGGCTACTGAGCATGCTCAGGCACTTAGTGCATCAGAGGCTAGGTCCGGTAAGGACCTCACTGAGCATGTCCGTGAGGTGGCAGGCCCTGATAGGGCAGAGGGTGTCAGGTGTCCTGATGACGTGGCAACTCCGGACTGGCTCGCAGAGGCCCGCCCCTATGATCTGGCACCTCAGTATTGATCGTCAGACGATGACTGGTGAAGTGTTTGGGGCGTGGCTGCCATGAGGTCATCAATGACGTGGCGGTTCCGGATAGGTCGCATGTGACGTCACTGATGACATGGCACTCTGCTATTGGACCTTGGTGGTTCCACCCTGGGTTTGGGGCGGACCCAGGTTATAAAAGGGGCTGGAGACAACATGGAGGTGCGCAGTCTTCACTTTTGCTCAGTCAGAGCACACCTCCATGTTAGAGCCTCATTGCGGCATAAGCCTATGTTGGGAAGCGGTAGGTAGGGTTAGGTGAACGGTGCCTGTCACGCCAAGATTCGTGGCTCGGCACATCAGGGTCAGGCGCCGTGCTTCCCTCCTGCCGTTCCAGTCTTGCTATAGCAGCCCAGTGGTGTTAACTGGGCTGCGGCTGCTGTGCTTCCTGTCCGATTGTGCTCCCTATGCACACGGACAACGCACCTGCTGCGCCACCTGTCCGATTGAGCCCCCTATGCACACGGACAACGCACCTGCTGCGCCACCTGTCCGATTGTGCCCCCTACGCACACGGACAACGCACCTGTTGCGCCACCTGTCCGGTTGTGCCCCCTACGCGCACGGACAGCGTACCCCAGGACCTCTGTGGAGTTAACAGGGTGTTCCTTATCCTCCTCGGCTTCCCGGTCAACGCTACTGGTGTACCCATCTGGCCTGACGTGTCCTACACACACATGGCCAGTCGAGAGGTGGCCAGAAACGCTAATCGGAGGACCGCTCGGCCTGACGTGTCCTACACACGTGGCCGACAGGGCGCTTTCGTGGCGGTCTTCCGGTCAACGCTACCTGGTTACCACCCGGCCTGACGTGTTTCCTGCACACGTGGTTGGTGTAGCGCTTAGTGCACCAAAACGCTAATCGAGTTGTCGTCCGGTCTGACGTGTCCCAACACACGTGACCGGTTCCCAGAGTTCCTGGGTTATCTCAGAGCCATCCAACTCTATAGTCTCCGCCTAACCCTCAGGTGCCAGCAGCTCCTTTGTCATCTGTAGCACGGTGGGCCCCGACTGGCGATTAGGATATATACCCCCTGGTCCTAATCTGCCGGTCCCCCCGTAACAGTCTGCCTGCATTGCACACTCAAACTCATTGTTACTAAGCCATTATACTAGCAAACACTGAGTGAACTTAGTGGCATCCTAAACGTGGCTGTTGGACTTCTGTATCGTCCCACAAGTGCAAAGATATTTGCAGCACGTCTGCCTGCATTGCACACTCAAACTCATTGTTACTAAGCCATTATACTAGCAAACACTGAGTGAACTTAGTGGCATCCTAAACGTGGCTGTTGGACGTCTGTATCATCCCACAAGTGCAAAGATATTTGCAGCACCTCTGCCTGCATTGCACACTCAAACTCATTGTTACTAAGCCATTATACTAGCAAACACTGAGTGAACTTAGTGGCACCCTAAACGTGGCTGTTGGACGTCTGTATCATCCCACAAGTGCAAAGATATTTGCAGCACCTCTGCCTGCATTGCACACTCAAACTCATTGTTACTAAGCCATTATACTAGCAAACACTGAGTGAACTTAGTGGCATCCTAAACGTGGCTGTTGGACTTCTGTATTGTCCCACAAGTGCAAAGATATTTGCAGCACGTCTGCCTGCATTGCACACTCAAACTCATTGTTACTAAGCCATTATACTAGCAAACACTGAGTGAACTTAGTGGCATCCTAAACGTGGCTGTTGGACGTCTGTATCATCCCACAAGTGCAAAGATATTTGCAGCACCTCTTCCTGCATTGCACACTCAAACTCATTGTTACTAAGCCATTATACTAGCAAACACTGAGTGAACTTAGTGGCATCCTAAACGTGGCTGCTGGACTTCTGTATTGTCCCACAAGTGCAAAGATATTTGCAGCACGTCTGCCTGCATTGCACACTCAAACTCATTGTTACTAAGCCATTATACTAGCAAACACTGAGTGAACTTAGTGGCATCCTAAACGTGGCTGTTGGACTTCTGTATCGTCCCACAAGTGCAAAGATATTTGCAGCACGTCTGCCTGCATTGCACAATCAAACTCATTGTTACTAAGCCATTATACTAGCAAACACTGAGTGAACTTAGTGGCATCCTAAACGTGGCTGTTGGACTTCTGTATCGTCCCACAAGTGCAAAGATATTTGCAGCACGTCTGCCTGCATTGCACACTCAAACTCATTGTTACTAAGCCATTATAGTAGCAAACACTGAGTGAACTAAGTGGCATCCTAAACGTGGCTGTTGGACTTCTGTATTGTCCCACAAGTGCAAAGATATTTGCAGCACGTCTGCCTGCATTGCACACTCAAACTCATTGTTACTAAGCCATTATACTAGCAAACACTGAGTGAACTTAGTGGCATCCTAAACGTGGCTGTTGGACTTCTGTATTGTCCCACAAGTGCAAAGATATTTGCAGCACGTCTGTGTTACGAACCGGCGCCGCCATAGCCGCAAGCAGCCTGCTGCGGTTCCTGTTGCGCCCAGGCGCCGGCTGCCGTTCTTGGCCGTGCCTCGGGTCGTCCAGTTGGCTGTTCCTTCCACCACGTCTAAGTGTGGAGAGGCGGCTAGTGCGCATGCGTGCGCCGATTTACCCCAGCCAGAGTCTAAGCCCGGTGTTTTGCCTAGTGAGCATGCTCAGCCTGTTTGTGTTATGTCTGAGACTAAGTCCTCAGTTCAGGCTACTGAGCATGCTCCCACAATTAACCCTAACAGCCTCTTTGCACAGGTACTTGGACTTCATGCTGTGTCTAAGTTCTGGGATGTGCCTACTGAGCATGCTCAAACTGATAGTCTGCTTTCTAAGCCTGTGGCTCAGGCTACTGAGCATGCTCAGGCACTTAGTGCATCAGAGGCTAGGTCCGGTAAGGACCTCACTGAGCATGTCCGTGAGGTGGCAGGCCCTGATAGGGCAGAGGGTGTCAGGTGTCCTGATGACGTGGCAACTCCGGACTGGCTCGCAGAGGCCCGCCCCTATGATCTGGCACCTCAGTATTGATCGTCAGACGATGACTGGTGAAGTGTTTGGGGCGTGGCTGCCATGAGGTCATCAATGACGTGGCGGTTCCGGATAGGTCGCATGTGACGTCACTGATGACATGGCACTCTGCTATTGGACCTTGGTGGTTCCACCCTGGGTTTGGGGCGGACCCAGGTTATAAAAGGGGCTGGAGACAACATGGAGGTGCGCAGTCTTCACTTTTGCTCAGTCAGAGCACACCTCCATGTTAGAGCCTCATTGCGGCATAAGCCTATGTTGGGAAGCGTTAGGTAGGGTTAGGTGAACGGTGCCTGTCACGCCAAGATTCGTGGCTCGGCACATCAGGGTCAGGCGCCGTGCTTCCCTCCTGCCGTTCCAGTCTTGCTATAGCAGCCCAGTGGTGTTAACTGGGCTGCGGCTGCTGTGCTTCCTGTCCGATTGTGCTCCCTATGCACACGGACAACGCACCTGCTGCGCCACCTGTCCGATTGAGCCCCCTATGCACACGGACAACGCACCTGCTGCGCCACCTGTCCGATTGTGCCCCCTACGCACACGGACAACGCACCTGTTGCGCCACCTGTCCGGTTGTGCCCCCTACGCGCACGGACAGCGTACCCCAGGACCACTGTGGAGTTAACAGGGTGTTCCTTATCCTCCTCGGCTTCCCGGTCAACGCTACTGGTGTACCCATCTGGCCTGACGTGTCCTACACACACATGGCCAGTCGAGAGGTGGCCAGAAACGCTAATCGGAGGACCGCTCGGCCTGACGTGTCCTACACACGTGGCCGACAGGGCGCTTTCGTGGCGGTCTTCCGGTCAACGCTACCTGGTTACCACCCGGCCTGACGTGTTTCCTGCACACGTGGTTGGTGTAGCGCTTAGTGCACCAAAACGCTAATCGGGTTGTCGTCCGGTCTGACGTGTCCCAACACACGTGACCGGTTCCCAGAGTTCCTGGGTTATCTCAGAGCCATCCAACTCTATAGTCTCCGCCTAACCATCAGGTGCCAGCAGCTCCTTTGTCATCTGGAGCACGGTGGGCCCCGACTGGCGATTAGGATATATACCCCCTGGTCCTAATCTGCCGGTCCCCCCGTAACAGTCTGCCTGCATTGCACACTCAAACTCATTGTTACTAAGCCATTATACTAGCAAACACTGAGTGAACTTAGTGGCATCCTAAACGTGGCTGTTGGACTTCTGTATCGTCCCACAAGTGCAAAGATATTTGCAGCACGTCTGCCTGCATTGCACACTCAAACTCATTGTTACTAAGCCATTATACTAGCAAACACTGAGTGAACTTAGTGGCATCCTAAACGTGGCTGTTGGACGTCTGTATCATCCCACAAGTGCAAAGATATTTGCAGCACCTCTGCCTGCATTGCACACTCAAACTCATTGTTACTAAGCCATTATACTAGCAAACACTGAGTGAACTTAGTGGCATCCTAAACGTGGCTGTTGGACGTCTGTATCATCCCACAAGTGCAAAGATATTTGCAGCACCTCTGCCTGCATTGCACACTCAAACTCATTGTTACTAAGCCATTATACTAGCAAACACTGAGTGAACTTAGTGGCATCCTAAACGTGGCTGTTGGACTTCTGTATTGTCCCACAAGTGCAAAGATATTTGCAGCACGTCTGCCTGCATTGCACACTCAAACTCATTGTTACTAAGCCATTATACTAGCAAACACTGAGTGAACTTAGTGGCATCCTAAACGTGGCTGTTGGACGTCTGTATCATCCCACAAGTGCAAAGATATTTGCAGCACCTCTTCCTGCATTGCACACTCAAACTCATTGTTACTAAGCCATTATACTAGCAAACACTGAGTGAACTTAGTGGCATCCTAAACGTGGCTGCTGGACTTCTGTATTGTCCCACAAGTGCAAAGATATTTGCAGCACGTCTGCCTGCATTGCACACTCAAACTCATTGTTACTAAGCCATTATACTAGCAAACACTGAGTGAACTTAGTGGCATCCTAAACGTGGCTGTTGGACTTCTGTATCGTCCCACAAGTGCAAAGATATTTGCAGCACGTCTGCCTGCATTGCACAATCAAACTCATTGTTACTAAGCCATTATACTAGCAAACACTGAGTGAACTTAGTGGCATCCTAAACGTGGCTGTTGGACTTCTGTATCGTCCCACAAGTGCAAAGATATTTGCAGCACGTCTGCCTGCATTGCACACTCAAACTCATTGTTACTAAGCCATTATAGTAGCAAACACTGAGTGAACTAAGTGGCATCCTAAACGTGGCTGTTGGACTTCTGTATTGTCCCACAAGTGCAAAGATATTTGCAGCACGTCTGCCTGCATTGCACACTCAAACTCATTGTTACTAAGCCTTTATACTAGCAAACACTGAGTGAACTTAGTGGCATCCTAAACATGGCTGTTGGACTTCTGTATCGTCCCACAAGTGCAAAGATATTTTCAGCACCTCTGCCTGCATTGCACACTCAAACTCATTGTTACTAAGCCATTATACTAGCAAACACTGAGTGAACTTAGTGGCATCCTAAACGTGGCTGTTGGACTTCTGTATTGTCCCACAAGTGCAAAGATATTTGCAGCACGTCTGCCTGGATTTCACATTCAAACTCATTGTTACTAAGCCATTATACTAGTAAAACACTGAGTGAACTTAGTGGCATCCTAAATGTGGCTGTTGGACTTCTGTATCGTCCCACAAGTGCAAAGATATTTGCCGCACGTCTGCCTGCATTTCACACTCAAACTCATTGTTACTAAGCCATTATACTAGCAAACACTGAGTGAACTTAGTGGCATCCTAAACGTGGCTGTTGGACTTCTGTATTGTCCCACAAGTGCAAAGATATTTGCAGCACGTCTGCCTGCTTTGCACACTCAAACTCATTGTTACTAAGCCATTATACTAGCAAACACTGAGTGAACTTAGTGGCATCCTAAACGTGGATGTTAGACTTCTGTATTGTCCCACAAGTGCAAAGATATTTGCAGCACGTCTGCCTGCATTGCACACTCAAACTCATTGTTAGTAAGCCATTATACTAGCAAACACTGAGTAAACTTAGTGGCATCCTAAACATGGCTGTTGGACTTCTGTATCGTCCCACAAGTGCAAAGATATTTGCAGCACGTCTGCCTGCATTGCACACTCAAACTCATTGTTTCTAAGCCATTATACTAGCAAACACTGAGTGAACTTAGTGGCATCCTAAACGTGGCTGTTGGACTTCTGTGTTGTCCCACAAGTGCAAAGATATTTGCAGCACGTCTGCCTGCATTGCACACGCAAACTCATTGTTAATAAGCCATTATACTAGCAAACACTGAGTAAACTTAGTGGCATCCTAAACGTGGCTGTTGGACTTCTGTATTGTCCCACAAGTGCAAAGATATTTGCAGCACGTCTGCCTGCATTGCACACTCAAACTCATTGTTACTAAGCCATTATACTAGCAAACACTGAGTGAACATAGTGGCATCCTAAACGTGGCTGTTGGACTTCTGTATCGTCCCACAAATGCAAAGATATTTGCAGCACGTCTGCCTGCATTGCACACTCAAACTCATTGTTACTAAGCCATTATACTAGCAAACACTGAGTGAACTTAGTGGCATTCTAAACGTGGCTGTTGGAATTCTGTATTGTCCCACAAGTGCAAAGATATTTGCAGCACGTTTGCCTGCATTGCACACTCAAACTCATTGTTACTAAGCCATTATACTAGCAAACACTGAGTGAACTTAGTGGCATTCTAAACGTGGCTGTTGGACTTCTGTAATGTCCCACAAGTGCAAAGATATTTGCAGCACCTCTGCCTGCATTGCACACTCAAACTCATTGTTACTAAGCCATTATACTAGCAAACACTGAGTGAACTTAGTGGCATCCTAAACGTGGCTGTTGGACTTCTGTATTGTCCCACAAGTGCAAAGATATTTGCAGCACCTCTGCCTGCATTGCACACTCAAACTCATTGTTACTAAGCCTTTATACTAACAAACACTGAGTGAACTTAGTGGCATCCTAAACGTGGCTGTTGGACTTCTGTATTGTCCCACAAGTGCAAAGATATTTGCAGCACGTCTGCCTGCATTGCACACTCAAACTCATTGTTACTAAGCCATTATACTAGCAAACACTGAGTGAACTTAGTGGCATCCTAAACGTGGCTGTTGGACTTCTGTATCGTCCCACAAGTGCAAAGATATTTGCAGCACGTCTGCCTGCATTGCACACTCAAACTCATTGTTACTAAGCCATTATAGTAGCAAACACTGAGTGAACTAAGTGGCATCCTAAACGTGGCTGTTGGACTTCTGTATTGTCCCACAAGTGCAAAGATATTTGCAGCACGTCTGCCTGCATTGCACACTCAAACTCATTGTTACTAAGCCTTTATACTAGCAAACACTGAGTGAACTTAGTGGCATCCTAAACATGGCTGTTGGACTTCTGTATCGTCCCACAAGTGCAAAGATATTTTCAGCACCTCTGCCTGCATTGCACACTCAAACTCATTGTTACTAAGCCATTATACTAGCAAACACTGAGTGAACTTAGTGGCATCCTAAACGTGGCTGTTGGACTTCTGTATTGTCCCACAAGTGCAAAGATATTTGCAGCACGTCTGCCTGGATTTCACACTCAAACTCATTGTTACTAAGCCATTATACTAGTAAAACACTGAGTGAACTTAGTGGCATCCTAAATGTGGCTGTTGGACTTCTGTATCGTCCCACAAGTGCAAAGATATTTGCCGCACGTCTGCCTGCATTTCACACTCAAACTCATTGTTACTAAGCCATTATACTAGCAAACACTGAGTGAACTTAGTGGCATCCTAAACGTGGCTGTTGGACTTCTGTATTGTCCCACAAGTGCAAAGATATTTGCAGCACGTCTGCCTGCTTTGCACACTCAAACTCATTGTTACTAAGCCATTATACTAGCAAACACTGAGTGAACTTAGTGGCATCCTAAACGTGGATGTTAGACTTCTGTATTGTCCCACAAGTGCAAAGATATTTGCAGCACGTCTGCCTGCATTGCACACTCAAACTCATTGTTAGTAAGCCATTATACTAGCAAACACTGAGTAAACTTAGTGGCATCCTAAACATGGCTGTTGGACTTCTGTATCGTCCCACAAGTGCAAAGATATTTGCAGCACGTCTGCCTGCATTGCACACTCAAACTCATTGTTTCTAAGCCATTATACTAGCAAACACTGAGTGAACTTAGTGGCATCCTAAACGTGGCTGTTGGACTTCTGTGTTGTCCCACAAGTGCAAAGATATTTGCAGCACGTCTGCCTGCATTGCACACGCAAACTCATTGTTAATAAGCCATTATACTAGCAAACACTGAGTAAACTTAGTGGCATCCTAAACGTGGCTGTTGGACTTCTGTATTGTCCCACAAGTGCAAAGATATTTGCAGCACGTCTGCCTGCATTGCACACTCAAACTCATTGTTACTAAGCCATTATACTAGCAAACACTGAGTGAACATAGTGGCATCCTAAACGTGGCTGTTGGACTTCTGTATCGTCCCACAAATGCAAAGATATTTGCAGCACGTCTGCCTGCATTGCACACTCAAACTCATTGTTACTAAGCCATTATACTAGCAAACACTGAGTGAACTTAGTGGCATTCTAAACGTGGCTGTTGGAATTCTGTATTGTCCCACAAGTGCAAAGATATTTGCAGCACGTTTGCCTGCATTGCACACTCAAACTCATTGTTACTAAGCCATTATACTAGCAAACACTGAGTGAACTTAGTGGCATTCTAAACGTGGCTGTTGGACTTCTGTAATGTCCCACAAGTGCAAAGATATTTGCAGCACCTCTGCCTGCATTGCACACTCAAACTCATTGTTACTAAGCCATTATACTAGCAAACACTGAGTGAACTTAGTGGCATCCTAAACGTGGCTGTTGGACTTCTGTATTGTCCCACAAGTGCAAAGATATTTGCAGCACCTCTGCCTGCATTGCACACTCAAACTCATTGTTACTAAGCCTTTATACTAACAAACACTGAGTGAACTTAGTGGCATCCTAAACGTGGCTGTTGGACTTCTGTATTGTCCCACAAGTGCAAAGATATTTGCAGCACGTCTGCCTGCATTGCACACTCAAACTCATTGTTGCTAAGCCATTATACTAGTAAAACACTGAGTGAACTTAGTGGCATCCTAAATGTGGCTGTTGGACTTCTGTATCGTCCCACAAGTGCAAAGATATTTGCCGCACGTCTGCCTGCATTTCACACTCAAACTCATTGTTACTAAGCCATTATACTAGCAAACACTGAGTGAACTTAGTGGCATCCTAAACGTGGCTGTTGGACTTCTGTATTGTCCCACAAGTGCAAAGATATTTGCAGCACGTCTGCCTGCTTTGCACACTCAAACTCATTGTTACTAAGCCATTATACTAGCAAACACTGAGTGAACTTAGTGGCATCCTAAACGTGGATGTTAGACTTCTGTATTGTCCCACAAGTGCAAAGATATTTGCAGCACGTCTGCCTGCATTGCACACTCAAACTCATTGTTAGTAAGCCATTATACTAGCAAACACTGAGTAAACTTAGTGGCATCCTAAACGTGGCTGTTGGACTTCTGTATCGTCCCACAAGTGCAAAGATATTTGCAGCACGTCTGCCTGCATTGCACACTCAAACTCATTGTTTCTAAGCCATTATACTAGCAAACACTGAGTGAACTTAGTGGCATCCTAAACGTGGCTGTTGGACTTCTGTGTTGTCCCACAAGTGCAAAGATATTTGCAGCACGTCTGCCTGCATTGCACACGCAAACTCATTGTTAATAAGCCATTATACTAGCAAACACTGAGTAAACTTAGTGGCATCCTAAACGTGGCTGTTGGACTTCTGTATTGTCCCACAAGTGCAAAGATATTTGCAGCACGTCTGCCTGCATTGCACACTCAAACTCATTGTTACTAAGCCATTATACTAGCAAACACTGAGTGAACATAGTGGCATCCTAAACGTGGCTGTTGGACTTCTGTATCGTCCCACAAATGCAAAGATATTTGCAGCACGTCTGCCTGCATTGCACACTCAAACTCATTGTTACTAAGCCATTATACTAGCAAACACTGAGTGAACTTAGTGGCATTCTAAACGTGGCTGTTGGAGTTCTGTATTGTCCCACAAGTGCAAAGATATTTGCAGCACGTCTGCCTGCATTGCACACTCAAACTCATTGTTACTAAGCCATTATACTAGCAAACACTGAGTGAACTTAGTGGCATCCTAAACGTGGCTGTTGGACTTCTGTAATGTCCCACAAGTGCAAAGATATTTGCAGCACCTCTGTCTGCATTGCACACTCAAACTCATTGTTACTAAGCCATTATACTAGCAAACACTGAGTGAACTTAGTGGCATCCTAAACGTGGCTGTTGGACTTCTGTATTGTCCCACAAGTGCAAAGATATTTGCAGCACCTCTGCCTGCATTGCACACTCAAACTCATTGTTACTAAGCCTTTAAACTAACAAACACTGAGTGAACTTAGTGGCATCCTAAACGTGGCTGTTGGACTTCTGTATTGTCCCACAAGTGCAAAGATATTTGCAGCACGTCTGCCTGCATTGCACACTCAAACTCATTGTTACTAAGCCATTATACTAGCAAACACTGAGTGAACTTAGTGGCATCCTAAACGTGGCTGTTGGACTTCTGTATTGTCCCACAAGTGCAAAGATATTTGCAGCACGTCTGCCTGCATTGCACACTCAAACTCATTGTTACTAAGCCATTATACTAGCAAACACTGAGTGAACATAGTGGCATCCTAAACGTGGCTGTTGGACTTCTGTATCGTCCCACAAATGCAAAGATATTTGCAGCACGTCTGCCTGCATTGCACACTCAAACTCATTGTTACTAAGCCATTATACTAGCAAACACTGAGTGAACTTAGTGGCATTCTAAACGTGGCTGTTGGACTTATGTATTGTCCCACAAGTGCAAAGATATTTGCAGCACGTCTGCCTGCATTGCACACTCAAACTCATTGTTACTAAGCCATTATACTAGCAAACACTGAGTGAACTTAGTGGCATCCTAAACGTGGCTGTTGGACTTCTGTATCGTCCCACAAGTGCAAAGATATTTGCAGCACGTCTGCCTGCATTTCACACTCAAACTCATTGTTACTAAGCCTTTATACTAGCAAACACTGAGTGAACTTAGTGGCATCCTAAACGTGGCTGTTGGACTTCTGTATTGTCCCACAAGTGCAAAGATATTTGCAGCACGTCTGCCTGCATTGCACACTCAAACTCATTGTTACTAAGCCATTATACTAGCAAACACTGAGTGAACATAGTGGCATCCTAAACGTGGCTGTTGGACTTCTGTATCGTCCCACAAATGCAAAGATATTTGCAGCACGTCTGCCTGCATTGCACACTCAAACTCATTGTTACTAAGCCATTATACTAGCAAACACTGAGTGAACTTAGTGGCATTCTAAACGTGGCTGTTGGACTTATGTATTGTCCCACAAGTGCAAAGATATTTGCAGCACGTCTGCCTGCATTGCACACTCAAACTCATTGTTACTAAGCCATTATACTAGCAAACACTGAGTGAACTTAGTGGCATCCTAAACGTGGCTGTTGGACTTCTGTATCGTCCCACAAGTGCAAAGATATTTGCAGCACGTCTGCCTGCATTTCACACTCAAACTCATTGTTACTAAGCCTTTATACTAGCAAACACTGAGTGAACTTAGTGGCATCCTAAGCGTGGCTGTTGGACTTCTGTATCGTCCCACAAGTGCAAAGATATTTGCAGCACCTCTTCCTGCATTGCACACTCAAACTCATTGTTACTAAGCCATTATACTAGCAAACACTGAGTGAACTTAGTGGCATCCTAAACGTGGCTGTTGGACTTCTGTATTGTCCCACAAGTGCAAAGATATTTGCAGCACGTCTGCCTGCATTGCACACTCAAACTCATTGTTACTAAGCCATTATACTAGCAAACACTAAGTGAACTTAGTGGCATCCTAAACGTGGCTGTTGGACTTCTGTATTGTCCCACAAGTGCAAAGATATTTGCAGCACGTCTGCCTGCTTTGCACACTCAAACTCATTGTTACTAAGCCATTATACTAGCAAACACTGAGTGAACTTAGTGGCATCCTAAACGTGGATGTTAGAGTTCTGTATTGTCCCACAAGTGCAAAGATATTTGCAGCACGTCTGCCTGCATTGCACACTCAAACTCATTGTTACTAAGCCATTATACTAGCAAACACTGAGTGAACTTAGTGGCATCCTAAACGTGGCTGTTGGACTTCTGTATTGTCCCACAAGTGCAAAGATATTTGCAGCACGTCTGCCTGCATTGCACACTCAAACTCATTGTTACTAAGCCATTATACTAGCAAACACTGAGTGAACATAGTGGCATCCTAATCGTGGCTGTTGGACTTCTGTATCGTCCCACAAATGCAAAGATATTTGCAGCACGTCTGCCTGCATTGCACACTCAAACTCATTGTTACTAAGCCATTATACTAGCAAACACTGAGTGAACTTAGTGGCATTCTAAACGTGGCTGTTGGACTTATGTATTGTCCCACAAGTGCAAAGATATTTGCAGCACGTCTGCCTGCATTGCACACTCAAACTCATTGTTACTAAGCCATTATACTAGCAAACACTGAGTGAACTTAGTGGCATCCTAAACGTGGCTGTTGGACTTCTGTATCGTCCCACAAGTGCAAAGATATTTGCAGCACGTCTGCCTGCATTTCACACTCAAACTCATTGTTACTAAGCCTTTATACTAGCAAACACTGAGTGAACTTAGTGGCATCCTAAACGTGGCTGTTGGACTTCTGTATTGTCCCACAAGTGCAAAGATATTTGCAGCACGTCTGCCTGCATTGCACACTCAAACTCATTGTTACTAAGCCATTATACTAGCAAACACTGAGTGAACATAGTGGCATCCTAAACGTGGCTGTTGGACTTCTGTATCGTCCCACAAATGCAAAGATATTTGCAGCACGTCTGCCTGCATTGCACACTCAAACTCATTGTTACTAAGCCATTATACTAGCAAACACTGAGTGAACTTAGTGGCATTCTAAACGTGGCTGTTGGACTTATGTATTGTCCCACAAGTGCAAAGATATTTGCAGCACGTCTGCCTGCATTGCACACTCAAACTCATTGTTACTAAGCCTTTATACTAGCAAACACTGAGTGAACTTAGTGGCATCCTAAACGTGGCTGTTGGACTTCTGTATCGTCCCACAAGTGCAAAGATAATTGCAGCACCTCTGCCTGCATTGCACACTCAAACTCATTGTTACTAAGCCATTATACTAGCAAACACTGAGTGAACTTAGTGGCATCCTAAACGTGGCTGTTGGACTTCTGTAATGTCCCACAAGTGCAAAGATATTTGCAGCACCTCTGCCTGCATTGCACACTCAAACTCATTGTTACTAAGCCATTATACTAGCAAACACTGAGTGAACTTAGTGGCATTCTAAACGTGGCTGTTGGACTTATGTATTGTCCCACAAGTGCAAAGATATTTGCAGCACCTCTGCCTGCACTGCACACTCAAACTCATTGTTACTAAGCCATTATACTAGCAAACACTGAGTGAACTTAGTGGCATCCTAAACGTGTCTGTTGGACTTCTGTATCGTCCCACAAGTGCAAAGATATTTGCAGCACGTCTGCCTGCATTGCACACTCAAACTCATTGTTACTAAGCCATTACACTAGCAAACACTGAGTGAACTTAGTGGCATCCTAAACGTGGCTGTTGGACTTCTGTATTGTCCCACAAGTGCAAAGATATTTGCAGCACGTCTGCCTGCATTGCACACTCAAACTCATTGTTACTAAGCCATTATACTAGCAAACACTGAGTGAACTTAGTGGCATCCTAAACGTGGCTGTTGGACTTCTGTATTGTCCCACAAGTGCAAAGATATTTGCAGCACGTCTGCCTGCATTGCACACTCAAACTCATTGTTACTAAGCCATTATACTAGCAAACACTGAGTGAACTTAGTGGCATCCTAAACGTGGCTGTTGGACTTCTGTATTGTCCCACAAGTGCAAAGATATTTGCAGCACGTCTGCCTGCATTGCACACTCAAACTCATTGTTACTAAGCCATTATACTAGCAAACACTGAGTGAACTTAGTGGCATCCTAAACGTGGCTGTTGGACTTCTGTATTGTCCCACAAGTGCAAAGATATTTGCAGCACCTCTGCCTGCATTGCACACTCAAACTCATTGTTACTAAGCCAATATACTAGCAAACACTGAGTGAACTTAGTGGCATTCTAAACGTGGCTGTTGGACTTATGTATTGTCCCACAAGTGCAAAGATATTTGCAGCACGTCTGCCTGCATTGCACACTCAAACTCATTGTTACTAAGCCATTATACTAGCAAACACTGAGTGAACTTAGTGGCATCCTAAACGTGGCTGTTGGACTTCTGTATCGTCCCACAAGTGCAAAGATATTTGCAGCACGTCTGCCTGCATTGCACACTCAAACTCATTGTTACTAAGCCATTATACTAGCAAACACTGAGTGAACTTAGTGGCATCCTAAACGTGGCTGTTGGACTTCTGTATTGTCCCACAAGTGCAAAGATATTTGCAGCACGTCTGCCTGCATTGCACACTCAAACTCATTGTTACTAAGCCATTATACTAGCAAACACTGAGTGAACTTAGTGGCATCCTAAACGTGGCTGTTGGACTTCTGTAATGTCCCACAAGTGCAAAGATATTTGCAGCACCTCTGCCTGCATTGCACACTCAAACTCATTGTTACTAAGCCATTATACTAGCAAACACTGAGTGAACTTAGTGGCATCCTAAACGTGGCTGTTGGACTTCTGTATTGTCCCACAAGTGCAAAGATATTTGCAGCACCTCTACCTGCATTGCACACTCAAACTCATTGTTACGAAGCCATTATACTAGCAAACACTGAGTGAACTTAGTGGCATTCTAAACGTGGCTGTTGGACTTCTGTATTCTCCCACAAGTGCAAAGATATTTGCAGCACGTCTGCCTGCATTGCACACTCAAACTCATTGTTACTAAGCCATTATACTAGCAAACACTGAGTGAACTTAGTGGCATCCTAAACGTGGCTGTTGGACTTCTGTATCGTCCCACAAGTGCAAAGATATTTGCAGAACGTCTGCCTGCATTGCACACTCAAACTCATTGTTACTAAGCCTTTATACTAGCAAACACTGAGTGAACTTAGTGGCATCCTAAACGTGGCTGTTGGACTTCTGTATTGTCCCACAAGTGCAAAGATATTTGCAGCACGTCTGCCTGCATTGCACACTCAAACTCATTGTTACTAAGCCATTATACTAGCAAACACTGAGTGAACTTAGTGGCATCCTAAACGTGGCTGTTGGACTTCTGTATTGTCCCACAAGTGCAAAGATATTTGCAGCACGTCTGCCTGCATTGCACACTCAAACTCATTGTTACTAAGCCATTATACTAGCAAACACTGAGTGAACTTAGTGGCATCCTAAACGTGGCTGTTGGACTTCTGTATTGTCCCACAAGTGCAAAGAAATTTGCAGCACGTCTGCCTGCATTGCACACTCAAACTCATTGTTACTAAGCCATTATACTAGCAAACACTGAGTGAACTTAGTGGGATCCTAAACGTGGCTGTTGGACTTCTGTATTGTCCCACAAGTGCAAAGATATTTGCAGCACGTCTGCCTGCATTGCACACTCAAACTCATTGTTACTAAGCCATTATACTAGCAAACACTGAGTGAACTTAGTGGCATCCTAAACGTGGCTGTTGGACTTCTGTATCGTCCCACAAGTGCAAAGATATTTGCAGCACGTCTGCCTGCATTTCACACTCAAACTCATTGTTACTAAGCCTTTATACTAGCAAACACTGAGTGAACTTACTGGCATCCTAAACGTGGCTGTTGGACTTCTGTATCGTCCCACAAGTGCAAAGATATTTGCAGCACCTCTGCCTGCATTGCACACTCAAACTCATTGTTACTAAGCCATTATACTAGCAAACACTGAGTGAACTTAGTGGCATCCTAAACGTGGCTGTTGGACTTCTGTATCGTCCCACAAGTGCAAAGATATTTGCAGCACGTCTGCCTGCATTGCACACTCAAACTCATTGTTACTAAGCCATTATACTAGCAAACACTGAGTGAACTTAATGGCATCCTAAACGTGGCTGTTGGACTTCTGTATTGTCCCACAAGTGCAAAGATATTTGCAGCACGTCTGCCTGCATTGCACACTCAAACTCATTGTTACTAAGCCATTATACTAGAAAACACTGAGTGAACTTAGTGGCATCCTAAACGTGGCTGTTGGACTTCTGTATCGTCCCACAAGTGCAAAGATATTTGCAGCACGTCTGCCTGCATTGCACACTCAAACTCATTGTTACTAAGCCATTATACTAGTAAACACTGAGTGAACTTAATGGCATCCTAAACGTGGCTGTTGGACTTCTGTATTGTCCCACAAGTGCAAAGATATTTGCAGCACGTCTGCCTGCATTGCACACTCAAACTCATTGTTACTAAGCCATTATACTAGAAAACACTGAGTGAACTTAGTGGCATCCTAAACGTGGCTGTTGGACTTCTGTATCGTCCCACAAGTGCAAAGATATTTGCAGCACGTCTGCCTGCATTTCACACTCAAACTCATTGTTACTAAGCCATTATACTAGCAAACAATGAGTGAACTTAGTGGCATCCTAAACGTGGCTGTTGGACTTCTGTATCGTCCCACAAGTGCAAAGATATTTGCAGCACCTCTGCCTGCATTGCACACTCAAACTCATTGTTACTAAGCCATTATACTAGCAAACACTGAGTGAACTTAGTGGCATCCTAAACGTGGCTGTTGGACTTCTGTATCGTCCCACAAGTGCAAAGATATTTGCAGCACGTCTGCCTGCATTGCACACTCAAACTCATTGTTACTAAGCCATTATACTAGCAAACACTGAGTGAACTTAGTGGCATCCTAAACGTGGCTGTTGGACTTCTGTATTGTCCCACAAGTGCAAAGATATTTGCAGCACGACTGCCTGCATTGCACACTCAAACTCATTGTTTCTAAGCCATTAAACTAGCAAACACTGAGTGAACTTAGTGGCATCCTAAACGTGGCTGTTGGACTTCTGTATTGTCCCACAAGTGCAAAGATATTTGCAGCACGTCTGCCTGCATTGCACACTCAAACTCATTGTTACTAAGCCATTATACTAGCAAACACTGAGTGAACATAGTGGCATCCTAAACGTGGCTGTTGGACTTCTGTATCGTCCCACAAATGCAAAGATATTTGCAGCACGTCTGCCTGCATTGCACACTCAATCTCATTGTTACTAAGCCATTATACTAGCAAACACTGAGTGAACTTAGTGGCATTCTAAACGTGGCTGTTGGACTTATGTATTGTCCCACAAGTGCAAAGATATTTGCAGCACGTCTGCCTGCATTGCACACTCAAACTCATTGTTACTAAGCCATTAGACTAGCAAACACTGAGTGAACTTAGTGGCATCCTAAACGTGGCTGTTGGACTTCTGTATCGTCCCACAAGTGCAAAGATATTTGCAGCACGTCTGCCTGCATTTCACACTCAAACTCATTGTTACTAAGCCTTTATACTAGCAAACACTGAGTGAACTTAGTGGCATCCTAAACGTGGCTGTTGGACTTCTGTATCGTCCCACAAGTGCAAAGATAATTGCAGCACCTCTGCCTGCATTGCACACTCAAACTCATTGTTACTAAGCCATTATACTAGCAAACACTGAGTGAACTTAGTGGCATCCTAAACGTGGCTGTTGGACTTCTGTAATGTCCCACAAGTGCAAAGATATTTGCAGCACCTCTGCCTGCATTGCACACTCAAACTCATTGTTACTAAGCCATTATACTAGCAAACACTGAGTGAACTTAGTGGCATTCTAAACGTGGCTGTTGGACTTATGTATTGTCCCACAAGTGCAAAGATATTTGCAGCACCTCTGCCTGCACTGCACACTCAAACTCATTGTTACTAAGCCATTATACTAGCAAACACTGAGTGAACTTAGTGGCATCCTAAACGTGTCTGTTGGACTTCTGTATCGTCCCACAAGTGCAAAGATATTTGCAGCACGTCTGCCTGCATTGCACACTCAAACTCATTGTTACTAAGCCATTACACTAGCAAACACTGAGTGAACTTAGTGGCATCCTAAACGTGGCTGTTGGACTTCTGTATTGTCCCACAAGTGCAAAGATATTTGCAGCACGTCTGCCTGCATTGCACACTCAAACTCATTGTTACTAAGCCATTATACTAGCAAACACTGAGTGAACTTAGTGGCATCCTAAACGTGGCTGTTGGACTTCTGTATTGTCCCACAAGTGCAAAGATATTTGCAGCACGTCTGCCTGCATTGCACACTCAAACTCATTGTTACTAAGCCATTATACTAGCAAACACTGAGTGAACTTAGTGGCATCCTAAACGTGGCTGTTGGACTTCTGTATTGTCCCACAAGTGCAAAGATATTTGCAGCACGTCTGCCTGCATTGCACACTCAAACTCATTGTTACTAAGCCATTATACTAGCAAACACTGAGTGAACTTAGTGGCATCCTAAACGTGGCTGTTGGACTTCTGTATTGTCCCACAAGTGCAAAGATATTTGCAGCACCTCTGCCTGCATTGCACACTCAAACTCATTGTTACTAAGCCAATATACTAGCAAACACTGAGTGAACTTAGTGGCATTCTAAACGTGGCTGTTGGACTTATGTATTGTCCCACAAGTGCAAAGATATTTGCAGCACGTCTGCCTGCATTGCACACTCAAACTCATTGTTACTAAGCCATTATACTAGCAAACACTGAGTGAACTTAGTGGCATCCTAAACGTGGCTGTTGGACTTCTGTATCGTCCCACAAGTGCAAAGATATTTGCAGCACGTCTGCCTGCATTGCACACTCAAACTCATTGTTACTAAGCCATTATACTAGCAAACACTGAGTGAACTTAGTGGCATCCTAAACGTGGCTGTTGGACTTCTGTATTGTCCCACAAGTGCAAAGATATTTGCAGCACGTCTGCCTGCATTGCACACTCAAACTCATTGTTACTAAGCCATTATACTAGCAAACACTGAGTGAACTTAGTGGCATCCTAAACGTGGCTGTTGGACTTCTGTAATGTCCCACAAGTGCAAAGATATTTGCAGCACCTCTGCCTGCATTGCACACTCAAACTCATTGTTACTAAGCCATTATACTAGCAAACACTGAGTGAACTTAGTGGCATCCTAAACGTGGCTGTTGGACTTCTGTATTGTCCCACAAGTGCAAAGATATTTGCAGCACCTCTACCTGCATTGCACACTCAAACTCATTGTTACGAAGCCATTATACTAGCAAACACTGAGTGAACTTAGTGGCATTCTAAACGTGGCTGTTGGACTTCTGTATTCTCCCACAAGTGCAAAGATATTTGCAGCACGTCTGCCTGCATTGCACACTCAAACTCATTGTTACTAAGCCATTATACTAGCAAACACTGAGTGAACTTAGTGGCATCCTAAACGTGGCTGTTGGACTTCTGTATCGTCCCACAAGTGCAAAGATATTTGCAGAACGTCTGCCTGCATTGCACACTCAAACTCATTGTTACTAAGCCTTTATACTAGCAAACACTGAGTGAACTTAGTGGCATCCTAAACGTGGCTGTTGGACTTCTGTATTGTCCCACAAGTGCAAAGATATTTGCAGCACGTCTGCCTGCATTGCACACTCAAACTCATTGTTACTAAGCCATTATACTAGCAAACACTGAGTGAACTTAGTGGCATCCTAAACGTGGCTGTTGGACTTCTGTATTGTCCCACAAGTGCAAAGATATTTGCAGCACGTCTGCCTGCATTGCACACTCAAACTCATTGTTACTAAGCCATTATACTAGCAAACACTGAGTGAACTTAGTGGCATCCTAAACGTGGCTGTTGGACTTCTGTATTGTCCCACAAGTGCAAAGAAATTTGCAGCACGTCTGCCTGCATTGCACACTCAAACTCATTGTTACTAAGCCATTATACTAGCAAACACTGAGTGAACTTAGTGGCATCCTAAACGTGGCTGTTGGACTTCTGTATTGTCCCACAAGTGCAAAGATATTTGCAGCACGTCTGCCTGCATTGCACACTCAAACTCATTGTTACTAAGCCATTATACTAGCAAACACTGAGTGAACTTAGTGGCATCCTAAACGTGGCTGTTGGACTTCTGTATCGTCCCACAAGTGCAAAGATATTTGCAGCACGTCTGCCTGCATTTCACACTCAAACTCATTGTTACTAAGCCTTTATACTAGCAAACACTGAGTGAACTTACTGGCATCCTAAACGTGGCTGTTGGACTTCTGTATCGTCCCACAAGTGCAAAGATATTTGCAGCACCTCTGCCTGCATTGCACACTCAAACTCATTGTTACTAAGCCATTATACTAGCAAACACTGAGTGAACTTAGTGGCATCCTAAACGTGGCTGTTGGACTTCTGTATCGTCCCACAAGTGCAAAGATATTTGCAGCACGTCTGCCTGCATTGCACACTCAAACTCATTGTTACTAAGCCATTATACTAGCAAACACTGAGTGAACTTAATGGCATCCTAAACGTGGCTGTTGGACTTCTGTATTGTCCCACAAGTGCAAAGATATTTGCAGCACGTCTGCCTGCATTGCACACTCAAACTCATTGTTACTAAGCCATTATACTAGAAAACACTGAGTGAACTTAGTGGCATCCTAAACGTGGCTGTTGGACTTCTGTATCGTCCCACAAGTGCAAAGATATTTGCAGCACGTCTGCCTGCATTGCACACTCAAACTCATTGTTACTAAGCCATTATACTAGTAAACACTGAGTGAACTTAATGGCATCCTAAACGTGGCTGTTGGACTTCTGTATTGTCCCACAAGTGCAAAGATATTTGCAGCACGTCTGCCTGCATTGCACACTCAAACTCATTGTTACTAAGCCATTATACTAGAAAACACTGAGTGAACTTAGTGGCATCCTAAACGTGGCTGTTGGACTTCTGTATCGTCCCACAAGTGCAAAGATATTTGCAGCACGTCTGCCTGCATTTCACACTCAAACTCATTGTTACTAAGCCATTATACTAGCAAACAATGAGTGAACTTAGTGGCATCCTAAACGTGGCTGTTGGACTTCTGTATCGTCCCACAAGTGCAAAGATATTTGCAGCACCTCTGCCTGCATTGCACACTCAAACTCATTGTTACTAAGCCATTATACTAGCAAACACTGAGTGAACTTAGTGGCATCCTAAACGTGGCTGTTGGACTTCTGTATCGTCCCACAAGTGCAAAGATATTTGCAGCACGTCTGCCTGCATTGCACACTCAAACTCATTGTTACTAAGCCATTATACTAGCAAACACTGAGTGAACTTAGTGGCATCCTAAACGTGGCTGTTGGACTTCTGTATTGTCCCACAAGTGCAAAGATATTTGCAGCACGTCTGCCTGCATTGCACACTCAAACTCATTGTTTCTAAGCCATTAAACTAGCAAACACTGAGTGAACTTAGTGGCATCCTAAACGTGGCTGTTGGACTTCTGTATTGTCCCACAAGTGCAAAGATATTTGCAGCACGTCTGCCTGCATTGCACACTCAAACTCATTGTTACTAAGCCATTATACTAGCAAACACTGAGTGAACTTAGTGGCATCCTAAACATGGCTATTGGACTTCTGTATCGTCCCACAAGTGTAAAGATATTTGCAGCACCTCTGCCTGCATTGCACACTCAAACTCATTGTTACTAAGCCATTATACTAGGAAACACTGAGTGAACTTAGTGGCATCCTAAACGTGGCTGTTGGACTTCTGTATTGTCCCACAAGTGCAAACATATTTGCAGCACCTCTGCCTGCATTGCACACTCAAACTCATTGTTACTAAGCCATTATACTAGCAAACACTGAGTGAACTTAGTGGCATCTTAAACGTGGCTGTTGGACGTCTGTATCGTCCCACAAGTGCAAAGATATTTGCAGCACCTCTGCCTGCATTGCACACTCAAACTCATTGTTACTAAGCCATTATACTAGCAAACACTGAGTGAACTTAGTGGCATCCTAAACGTGGCTGTTGGACTTCTGTATTGTCCCACAAGTGCAAAGATATTTGCAGCACGTCTGCCTGCATTGCACACTCAAACTCATTGTTACTAAGCCATTATACTAGCAAACACTGAGTGAACTTAATGGCATCCTAAACGTGGCTGTTGGACTTCTGTATTGTCCCACAAGTGCAAAGATATTTGCAGCACGTCTGCCTGCATTGCACACTCAAACTCATTGTTACTAAGCCATTATACTAGCAAACACTGAGTGAACTTAGTGGCATCCTAAACGTGGCTGTTGGACTTCTGTATCGTCACACAAGTGCAAAGATATTTGCAGCACCTCTGCCTGCATTGCACACTCAAACTCATTGTTACTAAGCCATTATACTAGCAAACACTGAGTGAACTTAGTGGCATCCTAAACGTGGCTGTTGGACTTCTGTATTGTCCCACAAGTGCAAAGATATTTGCAGCACCTCTGCCTGCATTGCACACTCAAACTCATTGTTACTAAGCCATTATACTCGCAAACACTGAGTGAACTTAGTGGCATCCTAAACGTGGCTGTTGGACTTCTGTATTGTTCCACAAGTGCAAAGATATTTGCAGCACGTCTGCCTGCATTGCACACTCAAACTCATTGTTACTAAGCCATTATACTAGCAAACACTGAGTGAACTTAGTGAATCCTAAACGTGGCTGTTGGACTTCTGTATTGTCCCACAAGTGCAAAGATATTTGCAGCACGTCTGCCTGCATTGCACATTCAAACTCATTGTTACTAAGCAATTATACTAGCAAACAATGAGTGAACTTAGTGGCATCCTAAACATGGCTGTTGGACTTCTGTATCGTCACACAAGTGCAAAGATATTTGCAGCACCTCTGCCTGCATTGCACACTCAAACTCATTGTTACTAAGCCATTATACTAGCAAACACTGAGTGAACTTAGTGGCATCCTAAACGTGGCTGTTGGACTTCTGTATTGTCCCACAAGTGCAAAGATATTTGCAGCACCTCTGCCTGCATTGCACACTCAAACTCATTGTTACTAAGCCATTATACTCGCAAACACTGAGTGAACTTAGTGGCATCCTAAACGTGGCTGTTGGACTTCTGTATCGTCCCACAAGTGCAAAGATATTTGCAGCACGTCTGCCTGCATTGCACACTCAAACTCATTGTTACTAAGCCATTATACTAGCAAACACTGAGTGAACTTAGTGGCATCCTAAACGTGGCTGTTAGACTTCTGAATCGTCCCACAAGTGCAAAGATATTTGCAGCACCTCTGCCTGAAATGCACACTCAAACTCATTGTTACTAAGCCATTATACTAGCAAACACTGAGTGAACTTAGTGGCATCCTAAACGTGGCTGTTGGACTTCTGTATTGTTCCACAAGTGCAAAGATATTTGCAGCACGTCTGCCTGCATTGCACACTCAAACTCATTGTTACTAAGCCATTATACTAGCAAACACTGAGTGAACTTAGTGAATCCCAAACGTGGCTGTTGGACTTCTGTATTGTCCCACAAGTGCAAAGATATTTGCAGCACGTCTGCCTGCATTGCACACTCAAACTCATTGTTACTAAGCAATTATACTAGCAAACAATGAGTGAACTTAGTGGCATCCTAAACATGGCTGTTGGACTTCTGTATCGTCACACAAGTGCAAAGATATTTGCAGCACCTCTGCCTGCATTGCACACTCAAACTCATTGTTACTAAGCCATTATACTAGCAAACACTGAGTGAACTTAGTGGCATCCTAAACGTGGCTGTTGGACTTCTGTATTGTCCCACAAGTGCAAAGATATTTGCAGCACCTCTGCCTGCATTGCACACTCAAACTCATTGTTACTAAGCCATTATACTCGCAAACACTGAGTGAACTTAGTGGCATCCTAAACGTGGCTGTTGGACTTCTGTATCGTCCCACAAGTGCAAAGATTTTTGTAGCACGTCTGCCTGCATTGCACACTCAAACTCATTGTTACTAAGCCATTATACTAGCAAACACTGAGTGAACTTAGTGGCATCCTAAACGTGGCTGTTAGACTTCTGTATTGTCCCACAAGTGCAAAGATATTTGCAGCACGTCTGCCTGCATTGCACACTCAAACTCATTGTTACTAAGCCATTATACTAGCAAACACTGAGTGAACTTAGTGGCATCCTAAACATGGCTGTTGGACTTCTGTATTGTCCCACAAGTGCAAAGATATTTGCAGCACGTTTGCCTGCATTGCACACTCAAACTCATTGTTACTAAGCCATTATACTAGCAAACACTGAGTGAACTTAGTGAATCCTAAACGTGGCTGTTGGACTTCTGTATTGTCCCACAAGTGCAAAGATATTTGCAGCACGTCTGCCTGCATTGCACACTCAAACTCATTGTTACTAAGCAATTATACTAGCAAACACTGAGTGAACTTAGTGGCATCCTAAACATGGCTGTTGGACTTCTGTATCGTCACACAAGTGCAAAGATATTTGCAGCACCTCTGCCTGCATTGCACACTCAAACTCATTGTTACTAAGCCATTATACTAGCAAACACTGAGTGAACTTAGTGGCATCCTAAACGTGGCTGTTGGACTTCTGTATTGTCCCACAAGTGCAAAGATATTTGCAGCACCTCTGCCTGCATTGCACACTCAAACTCATTGTTACTAAGCCATTATACTCGCAAACACTGAGTGAACTTAGTGGCATCCTAAACGTGGCTGTTGGACTTCTGTATCGTCCCACAAGTGCAAAGATATTTGCAGGACGTCTGCCTGCATTGCACACTCAAACTCATTGTTACTAAGCCATTATACTAGCAAACACTGAGTGAACTTAGTGGCATCCTAAACGTGGCTGTTAGACTTCTGTATTGTCCCACAAGTGCAAAGATATTTGCAGCACGTCTGCCTGCATTGCACACTCAAACTCATTGTTACTAAGCCATTATACTAGCAAACACTGAGTGAACTTAGTGGCATCCTAAACATGGCTGTTGGACTTCTGTATTGTCCCACAAGTGCAAAGATATTTGCAGCACGTTTGCCTGCATTGCACACTCAAACTCATTGTTACTAAGCCATTATACTAGCAAACACTGAGTGAACTTAGTGGCATCCTAAACGTGGCTGTTGGACTTCTGTATTGTCCCACAAGTGCAAAGATATTTGCAGCACGTCTGCCTGCATTGCACACTCGAACTCATTGTTACTAAGCCATTGTACTAGCAAACACTGAGTGAACTTAGTGGCATCCTAAACGTGGCTGTTGGACGTCTGTATCGTCCCACAAGTGCAAAGATATTTGCAGCACCTCTGCCTGCATTGCACACTCAAACTCAATGTTACTAAGCCATTATACTAGCAATCACTGAGTGAACTTAGTGGCATCCTAAACGTGGCTGTTGGACTTCTGTATTGTCCCACAAGTGCAAAGATATTTGCAGCACGTCTGCCTGCATTGCACACTCAAACTCATTGTTACTAAGCCATTATTCTAGCAAACACTGAGTGAACATAGTGGCATCCTAAACGTGGCTGTTGGACTTCTGTATTGTACCACAAGTGCAAAGATATTTGCAGCACGTCTGCCTGCATTGCACACTCAAACTCATTGTTACTAAGCCATTATACTAGCAAACACTGAGTAAACTTAGTGGCATCCTAAACGTGGCTGTTGGACTTCTGTATTGTCCCACAAGTGCAAAGATATTTGCAGCACGTCTGCCTGCATTGCACACTCAAACTCATTGTTACTAAGCCATTATACTAGCAAACACTGAGTGAACTTAGTGGCATCCTAAACGTGGCTGTTGGACTTCTGTATTGTCCCACAAGTGCAAAGATATTTGCAGCACGTCTGCCTGCATTGCACACTCAAACTCATTGTTACTAAGCCATTATACTAGCAAACACTGAGTGAACTTAATGGCATCCTAAACGTGGCTGTTGGACTTCTGTATTGTCCCACAAGTGCAAAGATATTTGCAGCACGTCTGCCTGCATTGCACACTCAAACTCATTGTTACTAAGCCATTATACTAGCAAACACTGAGTGAACTTAGTGGCATCCTAAACGTGGCTGTTGGACTTCTGTATCGTCCCACAAGTGCAAAGATATTTGCAGCACGTCTGCCTGCATTGCACACTCAAACTCATTGTTACTAAGCCATTATACTAGCAAACACTGAGTGAACTTAGTGAATCCTAAACGTGGCTGTTGGACTTCTGTATTGTCCCACAAGTGCAAAGATATTTACAGCACGTCTGCCTGCATTGCACACTCAAACTCATTGTTACTAAGCCATTATACTAGCAAACACTGAGTGAACTTAGTGGCATCCTAAACGTGGCTGTTGGACTTCTGTATTGTCCCACAAGTGCAAAGATATTTGCAGCACCTCTGCCTGCATTGCACACTCAAACTCATTGTTACTAAGCCATTATACTCGCAAACACTGAGTGAACTTAGTGGCATCCTAAACGTGGCTGTTGGACTTCTGTATCGTCCCACAAGTGCAAAGATATTTGCAGGACGTCTGCCTGCATTGCACACTCAAACTCATTGTTACTAAGCCATTATACTAGCAAACACTGAGTGAACTTAGTGGCATCCTAAACGTAGCTGTTAGACTTCTGTATTGTCCCACAAGTGCAAAGATATTTGCAGCACGTCTGCCTGCATTGCACACTCAAACTCATTGTTACTAAGCCATTATACTAGCAAACACTGAGTGAACTTAGTGGCATCCTAAACATGGCTGTTGGACTTCTGTATTGTCCCACAAGTGCAAAGATATTTGCAGCACGTTTGCCTGCATTGCACACGCAAACTCATTGTTACTAAGCCATTATACTAGCAAACACTGAGTGAACTTAGTGGCATCCTAAACATGGCTGTTGGACTTCTGTATCGTCACACAAGTGCAAAGATATTTGCAGCACCTCTGCCTGCATTGCACACTCAAACTCATTGTTACTAAGCCATTATACTAGCAAACACTGAGTGAACTTAGTGGCATCCTAAACGTGGCTGTTGGACTTCTGTATTGTCCCACAAGTGCAAAGATATTTGCAGCACCTCTGCCTGCATTGCACACTCAAACTCATTGTTACTAAGCCATTATACTCGCAAACACTGAGTGAACTTAGTGGCATCCTAAACGTGGCTGTTGGACTTCTGTATCGTCCCACAAGTGCAAAGATATTTGCAGCACGTCTGCCTGCATTGCACACTCAAACTCATTGTTACTAAGCCATTATACTAGCAAACACTGAGTGAACTTAGTGAATCCTAAACGTGGCTGTTGGACTTCTGTATTGTCCCACAAGTGCAAAGATATTTACAGCACGTCTGCCTGCATTGCACACTCAAACTCATTGTTACTAAGCCATTATACTAGCAAACACTGAGTGAACTTAGTGGCATCCTAAACGTGGCTGTTGGACTTCTGTATTGTCCCACAAGTGCAAAGATATTTGCAGCACCTCTGCCTGCATTGCACACTCAAACTCATTGTTACTAAGCCATTATACTCGCAAACACTGAGTGAACTTAGTGGCATCCTAAACGTGGCTGTTGGACTTCTGTATCGTCCCACAAGTGCAAAGATATTTGCAGGACGTCTGCCTGCATTGCACACTCAAACTCATTGTTACTAAGCCATTATACTAGCAAACACTGAGTGAACTTAGTGGCATCCTAAACGTGGCTGTTAGACTTCTGTATTGTCCCACAAGTGCAAAGATATTTGCAGCACGTCTGCCTGCATTGCACACTCAAACTCATTGTTACTAAGCCATTATACTAGCAAACACTGAGTGAACTTAGTGGCATCCTAAACATGGCTGTTGGACTTCTGTATTGTCCCACAAGTGCAAAGATATTTGCAGCACGTTTGCCTGCATTGCACACGCAAACTCATTGTTACTAAGCCATTATACTAGCAAACACTGAGTGAACTTAGTGGCATCCTAAACGTGGCTGTTGGACTTCTGTATCGTCCCACAAGTGCAAAGATATTTGCAGGACGTCTGCCTGCATTGCACACTCAAACTCATTGTTACTAAGCCATTATACTAGCAAACACTGAGTGAACTTAGTGGCATCCTAAACGTGGCTGTTAGACTTCTGTATTGTCCCACAAGTGCAAAGATATTTGCAGCACGTCTGCCTGCATTGCACACTCAAACTCATTGTTACTAAGCCATTATACTAGCAAACACTGAGTGAACTTAGTGGCATCCTAAACATGGCTGTTGGACTTCTGTATTGTCCCACAAGTGCAAAGATATTTGCAGCACGTTTGCCTGCATTGCACACTCAAACTCATTGTTACTAAGCCATTATACTAGCAAACACTGAGTGAACTTAGTGGCATCCTAAACGTGGCTGTTGGACTTCTGTATTGTCCCACAAGTGCAAAGATATTTGCAGCACGTCTGCCTGCATTGCACACTCGAACTCATTGTTACTAAGCCATTATACTAGCAAACACTGAGTGAACTTAGTGGCATCCTAAACGTGGCTGTTGGACGTCTGTATCGTCCCACAAGTGCAAAGATATTTGCAGCACCTCTGCCTGCATTGCACACTCAAACTCAATGTTACTAAGCCATTATACTAGCAATCACTGAGTGAACTTAGTGGCATCCTAAACGTGGCTGTTGGACTTCTGTATTGTCCCACAAGTGCAAAGATATTTGCAGCACGTCTGCCTGCATTGCACACTCAAACTCATTGTTACCAAGCCATTATACTAGCAAACACTGAGTGAACATAGTGGCATCCTAAACGTGGCTGTTGGACTTCTGTATTGTACCACAAGTGCAAAGATATTGGCAGCACGTCTGCCTGCATTGCACACTCAAACTCATTGTTACTAAGCCATTATACTAGCAAACACTGAGTAAACTTAGTGGCATCCTAAACGTGGCTGTTGGACTTCTGTATTGTCCCACAAGTGCAAAGATATTTGCAGCACGTCTGCCTGCATTGCACACTCAAACTCATTGTTACTAAGCCATTATACTAGCAAACACTGAGTGAACTTAGTGGCATCCTAAACGTGGCTGTTGGACTTCTGTATTGTCCCACAAGTGCAAAGATATTTGCAGCACGTCTGCCTGCATTGCACACTCAAACTCATTGTTACTAAGCCATTATACTAGCAAACACTGAGTGAACTTAATGGCATCCTAAACGTGGCTGTTGGACTTCTGTATTGTCCCACAAGTGCAAAGATATTTGCAGCACGTCTGCCTGCATTGCACACTCAAACTCATTATTACTAAGCCATTATACTAGCAAACACTGAGTGAACTTAGTGGCATCCTAAACGTGGCTGTTGGACTTCTGTATCGTCCCACAAGTGCAAAGATATTTGCAGCACCTCTGCCTGAAATGCACACTCAAACTCATTGTTACTAAGCCATTATACTAGCAAACACTGAGTGAACTTAGTGGCATCCTAAACGTGGCTGTTGGACTTCTGTATTGTCCCACAAGTGCAAAGATATTTGCAGCACGTCTGCCTGCATTGCACACTCAAACTCATTGTTACTAAGCCATTATACTAGCAAACACTGAGTGAACTTAATGGCATCCTAAACGTGGCTGTTGGACTTCTGTATTGTCCCACAAGTGCAAAGATATTTGCAGCACGTCTGCCTGCATTGCACACTCAAACTCATTGTTACTAAGCCATTATACTAGCAAACACTGAGTGAACTTAGTGAATCCTAAACGTGGCTGTTGGACTTCTGTATTGTCCCACAAGTGCAAAGATATTTGCAGCACGTCTGCCTGCATTGCACACTCAAACTCATTGTTACTAAGCAATTATACTAGCAAACACTGAGTGAACTTAGTGGCATCCTAAACATGGCTGTTGGACTTCTGTATCGTCACACAAGTGCAAAGATATTTGCAGCACCTCTGCCTGCATTGCACACTCAAACTCATTGTTACTAAGCCATTATACTAGCAAACACTGAGTGAACTTAGTGGCATCCTAAACGTGGCTGTTGGACTTCTGTATTGTCCCACAAGTGCAAAGATATTTGCAGCACCTCTGCCTGCATTGCACACTCAAACTCATTGTTACTAAGCCATTATACTCGCAAACACTGAGTGAACTTAGTGGCATCCTAAACGTGGCTGTTGGACTTCTGTATCGTCCCACAAGTGCAAAGATATTTGCAGCACGTCTGCCTGCATTGCACACTCAAACTCATTGTTACTAAGCCATTATACTAGCAAACACTGAGTGAACTTAGTGAATCCTAAACGTGGCTGTTGGACTTCTGTATTGTCCCAGAAGTGCAAAGATATTTGCAGCACGTCTGCCTGCATTGCACACTCAAACTCATTGTTACTAAGCAATTATACTAGCAAACACTGAGTGAACTTAGTGGCATCCTAAACATGGCTGTTGGACTTCTGTATCGTCACACAAGTGCAAAGATATTTGCAGCACCTCTGCCTGCATTGCACACTCAAACTCATTGTTACTAAGCCATTATACTAGCAAACACTGAGTGAACTTAGTGGCATCCTAAACGTGGCTGTTGGACTTCTGTATTGTCCCACAAGTGCAAAGATATTTGCAGCACCTCTGCCTGCATTGCACACTCAAACTCATTGTTACTAAGCCATTATACTCGCAAACACTGAGTGAACTTAGTGGCATCCTAAACGTGGCTGTTGGACTTCTGTATCGTCCCAAAAGTGCAAAGATATTTGCAGGACGTCTGCCTGCATTGCACACTCAAACTCATTGTTACTAAGCCATTATACTAGCAAACACTGAGTGAACTTAGTGGCATCCTAAACGTGGCTGTTAGACTTCTGTATTGTCCCACAAGTGCAAAGATATTTGCAGCACGTCTGCCTGCATTGCACACTCAAACTCATTGTTACTAAGCCATTATACTAGCAAACACTGAGTGAACTTAGTGGCATCCTAAACATGGCTGTTGGACTTCTGTATTGTCCCACAAGTGCAAAGATATTTGCAGCACGTTTGCCTGCATTGCACACTCAAACTCATTGTTACTAAGCCATTATACTAGCAAACACTGAGTGAACTTAGTGGCATCCTAAACGTGGCTGTTGGACTTCTGTATTGTCCCACAAGTGCAAAGATATTTGCAGCACGTCTGCCTGCATTGCACACTCGAACTCATTGTTACTAAGCCATTATACTAGCAAACACTGAGTGAACTTAGTGGCATCCTAAACGTGGCTGTTGGACGTCTGTATCGTCCCACAAGTGCAAAGATATTTGCAGCACCTCTGCCTGCATTGCACACTCAAACTCAATGTTACTAAGCCATTATACTAGCAATCACTGAGTGAACTTAGTGGCATCCTAAACGTGGCTGTTGGACTTCTGTATTGTCCCACAAGTGCAAAGATATTTGCAGCACGTTTGCCTGCATTGCACACTCAAACTCATTGTTACTAAGCCATTATACTAGCAAACACTGAGTGAACTTAGTGGCATCCTAAACGTGGCTGTTGGACTTCTGTATTGTCCCACAAGTGCAAAGATATTTGCAGCACGTCTGCCTGCATTGCACACTCGAACTCATTGTTACTAAGCCATTATACTAGCAAACACTGAGTGAACTTAGTGGCATCCTAAACGTGGCTGTTGGACGTCTGTATCGTCCCACAAGTGCAAAGATATTTGCAGCACCTCTGCCTGCATTGCACACTCAAACTCAATGTTACTAAGCCATTATACTAGCAATCACTGAGTGAACTTAGTGGCATCCTAAACGTGGCTGTTGGACTTCTGTATTGTCCCACAAGTGCAAAGATATTTGCAGCACGTCTGCCTGCATTGCACACTCAAACTCATTGTTACCAAGCCATTATACTAGCAAACACTGAGTGAACATAGTGGCATCCTAAACGTGGCTGTTGGACTTCTGTATTGTACCACAAGTGCAAAGATATTGGCAGCACGTCTGCCTGCATTGCACACTCAAACTCATTGTTACTAAGCCATTATACTAGCAAACACTGAGTAAACTTAGTGGCATCCTAAACGTGGCTGTTGGACTTCTGTATTGTCCCACAAGTGCAAAGATATTTGCAGCACGTCTGCCTGCATTGCACACTCAAACTCATTGTTACTAAGCCATTATACTAGCAAACACTGAGTGAACTTAGTGGCATCCTAAACGTGGCTGTTGGACTTCTGTATTGTCCCACAAGTGCAAAGATATTTGCAGCACGTCTGCCTGCATTGCACACTCAAACTCATTGTTACTAAGCCATTATACTAGCAAACACTGAGTGAACTTAATGGCATCCTAAACGTGGCTGTTGGACTTCTGTATTGTCCCACAAGTGCAAAGATATTTGCAGCACGTCTGCCTGCATTGCACACTCAAACTCATTGTTACTAAGCCATTATACTAGCAAACACTGAGTGAACTTAGTGGCATCCTAAACGTGGCTGTTGGACTTCTGTATCGTCCCACAAGTGCAAAGATATTTGCAGCACCTCTGCCTGAAATGCACACTCAAACTCATTGTTACTAAGCCATTATACTAGCAAACACTGAGTGAACTTAGTGGCATCCTAAACGTGGCTGTTGGACTTCTGTATTGTCCCACAAGTGCAAAGATATTTGCAGCACGTCTGCCTGCATTGCACACTCAAACTCATTGTTACTAAGCCATTATACTAGCAAACACTGAGTGAACTTAATGGCATCCTAAACGTGGCTGTTGGACTTCTGTATTGTCCCACAAGTGCAAAGATATTTGCAGCACGTCTGCCTGCATTGCACACTCAAACTCATTGTTACTAAGCCATTATACTAGCAAACACTGAGTGAACTTAGTGAATCCTAAACGTGGCTGTTGGACTTCTGTATTGTCCCACAAGTGCAAAGATATTTGCAGCACGTCTGCCTGCATTGCACACTCAAACTCATTGTTACTAAGCAATTATACTAGCAAACACTGAGTGAACTTAGTGGCATCCTAAACATGGCTGTTGGACTTCTGTATCGTCACACAAGTGCAAAGATATTTGCAGCACCTCTGCCTGCATTGCACACTCAAACTCATTGTTACTAAGCCATTATACTAGCAAACACTGAGTGAACTTAGTGGCATCCTAAACGTGGCTGTTGGACTTCTGTATTGTCCCACAAGTGCAAAGATATTTGCAGCACCTCTGCCTGCATTGCACACTCAAACTCATTGTTACTAAGCCATTATACTCGCAAACACTGAGTGAACTTAGTGGCATCCTAAACGTGGCTGTTGGACTTCTGTATCGTCCCACAAGTGCAAAGATATTTGCAGCACGTCTGCCTGCATTGCACACTCAAACTCATTGTTACTAAGCCATTATACTAGCAAACACTGAGTGAACTTAGTGAATCCTAAACGTGGCTGTTGGACTTCTGTATTGTCCCACAAGTGCAAAGATATTTGCAGCACGTCTCCCTGCATTGCACACTCAAACTCATTGTTACTAAGCAATTATACTAGCAAACACTGAGTGAACTTAGTGGCATCCTAAACATGGCTGTTGGACTTCTGTATCGTCACACAAGTGCAAAGATATTTGCAGCACCTCTGCCTGCATTGCACACTCAAACTCATTGTTACTAAGCCATTATACTAGCAAACACTGAGTGAACTTAGTGGCATCCTAAACGTGGCTGTTGGACTTCTGTATTGTCCCACAAGTGCAAAGATATTTGCAGCACCTCTGCCTGCATTGCACACTCAAACTCATTGTTACTAAGCCATTATACTCGCAAACACTGAGTGAACTTAGTGGCATCCTAAACGTGGCTGTTGGACTTCTGTATCGTCCCACAAGTGCAAAGATATTTGCAGGACGTCTGCCTGCATTGCACACTCAAACTCATTGTTACTAAGCCATTATACTAGCAAACACTGAGTGAACTTAGTGGCATCCTAAACGTGGCTGTTAGACTTCTGTATTGTCCCACAAGTGCAAAGATATTTGCAGCACGTCTGCCTGCATTGCACACTCAAACTCATTGTTACTAAGCCATTATACTAGCAAACACTGAGTGAACTTAGTGGCATCCTAAACATGGCTGTTGGACTTCTGTATTGTCCCACAAGTGCAAAGATATTTGCAGCACGTTTGCCTGCATTGCACACTCAAACTCATTGTTACTAAGCCATTATACTAGCAAACACTGAGTGAACTTAGTGGCATCCTAAACGTGGCTGTTGGACTTCTGTATTGTCCCACAAGTGCAAAGATATTTGCAGCACGTCTGCCTGCATTGCACACACAAATTCATTGTTACTAAGCCATTATACTAGCAAACACTGAGTGAACTTAGTGGCATCCTAAACGTGGCTGTTGGACGTCTGTATCGTCCCACAAGTGCAAAGATATTTGCAGCACCTCTGCCTGCATTGCACACTCAAACTCAATGTTACTAAGCCATTATACTAGCAATCACTGAGTGAACTTAGTGGCATCCTAAACGTGGCTGTTGGACTTCTGTATTGTCCCACAAGTGCAAAGATATTTGCAGCACGTCTGCCTGCATTGCACACTCAAACTCATTGTTACTAAGCCATTATACTAGCAAACACTGAGTGAACATAGTGGCATCCTAAACGTGGCTGTTGGACTTCTGCTTTGTACCACAAGTGCAAAGATATTTGCAGCACGTCTGCCTGCATTGCACACTCAAACTCATTGTTACTAAGCCATTATACTAGCAAACACTGAGTAAACTTAGTGGCATCCTAAACGTGGCTGTTGGACTTCTGTATTGTCCCACAAGTGCAAAGATATTTGCAGCACGTCTGCCTGCATTGCACACTCAAACTCATTGTTACTAAGGCATTATACTAGCAAACACTGAGTGAACTTAGTGGCATCCTAAACGTGGCTGTTGGACTTCTGTATTGTCCCACAAGTGCAAAGATATTTGCAGCACGTCTGCCTGCATTGCACACTCAAACTCATTGTTACTAAGCCATTATACTAGCAAACACTGAGTGAAGTTAATGGCATCCTAAACGTGGCTGTTGGACTTCTGTATTGTCCCACAAGTGCAAAGATATTTGCAGCACGTCTGCCTGCATTGCACACACAAATTCATTGTTACTAAGCCATTATACTAGCAAACACTGAGTGAACTTAGTGGCATCCTAAACGTGGCTGTTGGACTTCTGTATCGTCCCACAAGTGCAAAGATATTTGCAGCACCTCTGCCTGAAATGCACACTCAAACTCATTGTTACTAAGCCATTATACTAGCAAACACTGAGTGAACTTAGTGGCATCCTAAACGTGGCTGTTGGACTTCTGTATTGTCCCACAAGTGCAAAGATATTTGCAGCACGTCTGCCTGCATTGCACACTCAAACTCATTGTTACTAAGCCATTATACTAGCAAACACTGAGTGAACTTAATGGCATCCTAAACGTGGCTGTTGGACTTCTGTATTGTCCCACAAGTGCAAAGATATTTGCAGCACGTCTGCCTGCATTGCACACTCAAACTCATTGTTACTAAGCCATTATACTAGCAAACACTGAGTGAACTTAGTGAATCCTAAACGTGGCTGTTGGACTTCTGTATTGTCCCACAAGTGCAAAGATATTTGCAGCACGTCTGCCTGCATTGCACACTCAAACTCATTGTTACTAAGCAATTATACTAGCAAACACTGAGTGAACTTAATGGCATCCTAAACATGGCTGTTGGACTTCTGTATCGTCACACAAGTGCAAAGATATTTGCAGCACCTCTGCCTGCATTGCACACTCAAACTCATTGTTACTAAGCCATTATACTAGCAAACACTGAGTGAACTTAGTGGCATCCTAAACGTGGCTGTTGGACTTCTGTATTGTCCCACAAGTGCAAAGATATTTGCAGCACCTCTGCCTGCATTGCACACTCAAACTCATTGTTACTAAGCCATTATACTCGCAAACACTGAGTGAACTTAGTGGCATCCTAAACGTGGCTGTTGGACTTCTGTATCGTCCCACAAGTGCAAAGATATTTGCAGCACGTCTGCCTGCATTGCACACTCAAACTCATTGTTACTAAGCCATTATACTAGCAAACACTGAGTGAACTTAGTGGCATCCTAAACGTGGCTGTTAGACTTCTGTATCGTCCCACAAGTGCAAAGATATTTGCAGCACCTCTGCCTGAAATGCACACTCAAACTCATTGTTACTAAGCCATTATACTAGCAAACACTGAGTGAACTTAGTGGCATCCTAAACGTGGCTGTTGGACTTCTGTATTGTTCCACAAGTGCAAAGATATTTGCAGCACGTCTGCCTGCATTGCACACTCAAACTCATTGTTACTAAGCCATTATACTAGCAAACACTGAGTGAACTTAGTGAATCCTAAACGTGGCTGTTGGACTTCTGTATTGTCCCACAAGTGCAAAGATATTTGCAGCACCTCTGCCTGCATTGCACACTCAAACTCATTGTTACTAAGCCATTATACTAGCAAACACTGAGTGAACTTAGTGGTATCCGAAACGTGGCTGTTGGACTTCTGTATTGTCCCACAAGTGCAAAGATATTTCCAGCACCTCTGCCTGCATTGCACACTCAAACTCATTGTTACTAAGCCATTATACTCGCAAACACTGAGTGAACTTAGTGGCATCCTAAACGTGGCTGTTGAACTTCTGTATCGTCCCACAAGTGCAAAGATATTTGCAGCACGTCTGCCTGCATTGCACACTCAAACTCATTGTTACTAAGCCATTATACTAGCAAACACTGAGTGAACTTAGTGGCATCCTAAACGTGGCTGTTAGACTTCTGTATTGTCCCACAAGTGCAAAGATATTTGCAGCACGTCTGCCTGCATTGCACACTCAAACTCATTGTTACTAAGCCATTATACTAGCAAACACTGAGTGAACTTAGTGGCATCCTAAACATGGCTGTTGGACTTCTGTATTGTCCCACAAGTGCAAAGATATTTGCAGCACGTTTGCCTGCATTGCACACTCAAACTCATTGTTACTAAGCCATTATACTAGCAAACACTGAGTGAACTTAGTGAATCCTAAACTTGACTGTTGGACTTCTGTATTGTCCCACAAGTGCAAAGATATTTGCAGCACGTCTGCCTGCATTGCACACTCAAACTCATTGTTACTAAGCAATTATACTAGCAAACACTGAGTGAACTTAGTGGCATCCTAAACATGGCTGTTGGACTTCTGTATTGTCCCACAAGTGCAAAGATATTTGCAGCACCTCTGCCTGCATTGCACACTCAAACTCATTGTTACTAAGCCATTATACTCGCAAACACTGAGTGAACTTAGTGGCATCCTAAACGTGGCTGTTGGACTTCTGTATTGTCCCACAAATGCAAAGATATTTGCAGCACCTCTGCCTGCATTGCACACTCAAACTCATTGTTACTAAGCCATTATACTCGCAAACACTGAGTGAACTTAGTGGCATCCTAAACGTGGCTGTTGGACTTCTGTATTGTCCCACAAGTGCAAAGATATTTGCAGCACGTCTGCCTGCATTGCACACTCAAACTCATTGTTACTAAGCCATTATACTAGCAAACACTGAGTGAACTTAGTGGCATCCTAAACGTGGCTGTTAGACTTCTGTATTGTCCCACAAGTGCAAAGATATTTGCAGCACGTCTGCCTGCATTGCACACTCAAACTCATTGTTACTAAGCCATTATACTAGCAAACACTGAGTGAACTTAGTGGCATCCTAAACATGGCTGTTGGACTTCTGTATTGTCCCACAAGTGCAAAGATATTTGCAGCACGTTTGCCTGCATTGCACACTCAAACTCGTTGTTACTAAGCCATTATACTAGCAAACACTGAGTGAACTTAGTGGCATCCTAAACGTGGCTGTTGGACTTCTGTATTGTCCCACAAGTGCAAAGATATTTGCAGCATGTCTGCCTGCATTGCACACTCGAACTCATTGTTACTAAGCCATTATACTAGCAAACACTGAGTGAACTTAGTGGCATCCTAAACGTGTCTGTTGGACGTCTGTATCGTCCCACAAGTGCAAAGATATTTGCAGCACCTCTGCCTGCATTGCACACTCAAACTCAATGTTACTAAGCCATTATACTAGCAATCACTGAGTGAACTTAGTGGCATCCTAAACGTGGCTGTTGGACTTCTGTATTGTCCCACAAGTGCAAAGATATTTGCAGCACGTCTGCCTGCATTGCACACTCAAACTCATTGTTACTAAGCCATTATACTAGCAAACACTGAGTGAACATAGTGGCATCCTAAACGTGGCTGTTGGACTTCTGTATTGTACCACAAGTGCAAAGATATTTGCAGCACGTCTGCCTGCATTGCACACTCAAACTCATTGTTACTAAGCCATTATACTAGCAAACACTGAGTAAACTTAGTGGCATCCTAAACATGGCTGTTGGACTTCTGTATTGTCCCACAAGTGCAAAGATATTTGCAGCACGTTTGCCTGCATTGCACACTCAAACTCGTTGTTACTAAGCCATTATACTAGCAAACACTGAGTGAACTTAGTGGCATCCTAAACGTGGCTGTTGGACTTCTGTATTGTCCCACAAGTGCAAAGATATTTGCAGCATGTCTGCCTGCATTGCACACTCGAACTCATTGTTACTAAGCCATTATACTAGCAAACACTGAGTGAACTTAGTGGCATCCTAAACGTGTCTGTTGGACGTCTGTATCGTCCCACAAGTGCAAAGATATTTGCAGCACCTCTGCCTGCATTGCACACTCAAACTCAATGTTACTAAGCCATTATACTAGCAATCACTGAGTGAACTTAGTGGCATCCTAAACGTGGCTGTTGGACTTCTGTATCGTCCCACAAGTGCAAAGATATTTGCAGCACCTCTGCCTGCATTGCACACTCAAACTCATTGTTACTAAGCCATTATACTAGCAAACACTGAGTGAACTTAGTGAATCCTAAACTTGACTGTTGGACTTCTGTATTGTCCCACAAGTGCAAAGATATTTGCAGCACGTCTGCCTGCATTGCACACTCAAACTCATTGTTACTAAGCAATTATACTAGCAAACACTGAGTGAACTTAGTGGCATCCTAAACATGGCTGTTGGACTTCTGTATTGTCCCACAAGTGCAAAGATATTTGCAGCACCTCTGCCTGCATTGCACACTCAAACTCATTGTTACTAAGCCATTATACTCGCAAACACTGAGTGAACTTAGTGGCATCCTAAACGTGGCTGTTGGACTTCTGTATTGTCCCACAAGTGCAAAGATATTTGCAGCACCTCTGCCTGCATTGCACACTCAAACTCATTGTTACTAAGCCATTATACTCGCAAACACTGAGTGAACTTAGTGGCATCCTAAACGTGGCTGTTGGACTTCTGTATTGTCCCACAAGTGCAAAGATATTTGCAGCACGTCTGCCTGCATTGCACACTCAAACTCATTGTTACTAAGCCATTATACTAGCAAACACTGAGTGAACTTAGTGGCATCCTAAACGTGGCTGTTAGACTTCTGTATTGTCCCACAAGTGCAAAGATATTTGCAGCACGTCTGCCTGCATTGCACACTCAAACTCATTGTTACTAAGCCATTATACTAGCAAACACTGAGTGAACTTAGTGGCATCCTAAACATGGCTGTTGGACTTCTGTATTGTCCCACAAGTGCAAAGATATTTGCAGCACGTTTGCCTGCATTGCACACTCAAACTCGTTGTTACTAAGCCATTATACTAGCAAACACTGAGTGAACTTAGTGGCATCCTAAACGTGGCTGTTGGACTTCTGTATTGTCCCACAAGTGCAAAGATATTTGCAGCATGTCTGCCTGCATTGCACACTCGAACTCATTGTTACTAAGCCATTATACTAGCAAACACTGAGTGAACTTAGTGGCATCCTAAACGTGTCTGTTGGACGTCTGTATCGTCCCACAAGTGCAAAGATATTTGCAGCACCTCTGCCTGCATTGCACACTCAAACTCAATGTTACTAAGCCATTATACTAGCAATCACTGAGTGAACTTAGTGGCATCCTAAACGTGGCTGTTGGACTTCTGTATTGTCCCACAAGTGCAAAGATATTTGCAGCACGTCTGCCTGCATTGCACACTCAAACTCATTGTTACTAAGCCATTATACTTGCAAACACTGAGTGAACATAGTGGCATCCTAAACGTGGCTGTTGGACTTCTGTATTGTACCACAAGTGCAAAGATATTTGCAGCACGTCTGCCTGCATTGCACACTCAAACTCATTGTTACTAAGCCATTATACTAGCAAACACTGAGTAAACTTAGTGGCATCCTAAACGTGGCTGTTGGACTTCTGTATCGTCCCACAAGTGCAAAGATATTTGCAGCACCTCTGCCTGCATTGCACACTCAAACTCATTGTTACTAAGCCATTATACTAGCAAACACTGAGTGAACTTAGTGGCATCCTAAACGTGGCTGTTGGACTTCTGTATTGTCCAACAAGTGCAAAGATATTTGCAGCACGTCTGCCTGCATTGCACACTCAAACTCATTGTTACTAAGCCATTATACTAGCAAACACTGAGTGAACTTAGTGGCATCCTAAACGTGGCTGTTGGACTTTTGTATTGTCCCACAAGTGCAAAGATATTTGCAGCACGTCTGCCTGCATTGCACACTCAAACTCATTGTTACTAAGCCATTATACTAGCAAACACTGAGTGAACATAGTGGCATCCTAAACGTGGCTGTTGGACTTCTGTATCGTCCCACAAGTGCAAAGAGATTTGCAGCACGTCTGCCTGCATTGCACACTCAAACTCATTGTTACTAAGCCTTTATACTAGCAAACACTGAGTGAACTTAGTGGCATCCTAAACGTGGCTGTTGGACTTCTGTATCGTCCCACAAGTGCAAAGATATTTGCAGCACTTCTGCCTGCATTGCACACTCAAACTCATTGTTACTAAGCCATTATACTAGCAAACACTGAGTGAACTTAGTGGCATCCTAAACGTGGCTGTTGGACGTCTGTATCGTCCCACAAGTGCAAAGATATTTGCAGCACCTCTGCCTGCATTGCACACTCAAACTCAATGTTACTAAGCCATTATACTAGCAATCACTGAGTGAACTTAGTGGCATCCTAAACGTGGCTGTTGGACTTCTGTATTGTCCCACAAGTGCAAAGATATTTGCAGCACGTCTGCCTGCATTGCACACTCAAACTCATTGTTACTAAGCCATTATACTAGCAAACACTGAGTGAACATAGTGGCATCCTAAACGTGGCTGTTGGACTTCTGTATTGTACCACAAGTGCAAAGATATTTGCAGCACGTCTGCCTGCATTGCACACTCAAACTCATTGTTACTAAGCCATTATACTAGCAAACACTGAGTAAACTTAGTGGCATCCTAAACGTGGCTGTTGGACTTCTGTATTGTCCAACAAGTGCAAAGATATTTGCAGCACGTCTGCCTGCATTGCACACTCAAACTCATTGTTACTAAGCCATTATACTAGCAAACACTGAGTGAACTTAGTGGCATCCTAAACGTGGCTGTTGGACTTTTGTATTGTCCCACAAGTGCAAAGATATTTGCAGCACGTCTGCCTGCATTGCACACTCAAACTCATTGTTACTAAGCCATTATACTAGCAAACACTGAGTGAACATAGTGGCATCCTAAACGTGGCTGTTGGACTTCTGTATCGTCCCACAAGTGCAAAGAGATTTGCAGCACGTCTGCCTGCATTGCACACTCAAACTCATTGTTACTAAGCCTTTATACTAGCAAACACTGAGTGAACTTAGTGGCATCCTAAACGTGGCTGTTGGACTTCTGTATCGTCCCACAAGTGCAAAGATATTTGCAGCACCTCTGCCTGCATTGCACACTCAAACTCATTGTTACTAAGCCATTATACTAGCAAACACTGAGTGAACTTAGTGGCATCCTAAACGTGGCTGCTGGACTTCTGTATTGTCCCACAAGTGCAAAGATATTTGCAGCACGTCTGCCTGCATTGCACACTCAAACTCATTGTTACTAAGCCATTATACTAGCAAACACTGAGTGAACTTAGTGGCATCCTAAACGTGGCTGTTGGACTTCTGTATCGTCCCACAAGTGCAAAGATATTTGCAGCACATCTGCCTGCATTGCACACTCAAACTCATTGTTACTAAGCCATTATACTAGCAAACACTGAGTGAACTTAGTGGCATCCTAAACGTGGCTGTTGGACTTCTGTATCGTCCCACAAGTGCAAAGATATTTGCAGCACGTCTGCCTGCATTGCACACTCAAACTCATTGTTACTAAGCCATTATACTAGCAAACACTGAGTGAACTTAGTGGCATCCTAAACGTGGCTGTTGGACTTCTGTATTGTCCCACAAGTGCAAAGATATTTGCAGCACGTCTGCCTGCATTGCACACTCAAACTCATTGTTACTAAGCCATTATACTAGCAAAAACTGAGTGAACTTAGTGGCATCCTAAACGTGGCTGTTGGACTTCTGTATCGTCCCACAAGTGCAAAGATATTTGCAGCACCTCTGCCTGCATTGCACACTCAAACTCATTGTTACTAAGCCATTATACTAGCAAACACTGAGTGAACTTAGTGGCATTCTAAACGTGGCTGTTGCACTTCTGTATTGTCCCTCAAGTGCAAAGATATTTGCAGCACCTCTGCCTGCATTGCACACTCAAACTCATTGTTACTAAGCCATTATACTAGCAAACACTGAGTGAACTTAGTGGCATCCTCAACGTGGCTGTTGGACTTCTGTATCGCCCCACAAGTGCAAAGATATTTGCAGCACGTCTGCCTGCATTGCACACTCAAACTCATTGTTACTAAGCCATTATACTAGCAAACACTGAGTGAACTTAGTGGCATCCTAAACGTGGCTGTTGGACTTCTGTATTGTCCCACAAGTGCAAAGATATTTGCAGCACGTCTGCCTGCATTGCACACTCACACTCATTGTTACTAAGCCATTATACTAGCAAACACTGAGTGAACTTAGTGGCATCCTAAACGTGGCTGTTGGACGTCTGTATCGTCCCACAAGTGCAAAGATATTTGCAGCACCTCTGCCTGCATTGCACACTCAAACTCATTGTTACTAAGCCATTATACTAGCAAACACTGAGTGAACTTAGTGGCATCCTAAACGTGGCTGTTGGACTTCTGTATTGTCCCACAAGTGCAAAGATATTTGCAGCACGTCTGCCTGCATTGCACACTCAAACTCATTGTTACTAAGCCATTATACTAGCAAACACTGAGTGAACATAGTGGCATCCTAAAGGTGGCTGTTGGACTTCTGTATCGTCCCACAAGTGCAAAGATATTTGCAGCACGTCTGCCTGCATTGCACACTCAAACTCATTGTTACTAAGCCTTTATACTAGCAAACACTGAGTGAACTTAGTGGCATCCTAAACGTGGCTGTTGGACTTCTGTATCGTCCCACAAGTGCAAAGATATTTGCAGCACCTCTGCCTGCATTGCACACTCAAACTCATTGTTACTAAGCCATTATACTAGCAAACACTGAGTGAACTCAGTGGCATCCTAAACGTGGCTGTTGGACTTCTGTATTGTCCCACAAGTGCAAAGATATTTGCAGCACGTCTGCCTGCATTGCACACTCAAACTCATTGTTACTAAGCCATTATACTAGCAAACACTGAGTGAACTTAGTGGCATCCTAAACGTGGCTGTTGGACTTCTGTATTGTCCCACAAGTGCAAAGATATTTGCAGCACGTCTGCCTGCATTGCATACTCAAACCCATTGTTACTAAGCCATTATACTAGCAAACACTGAGTGAACTTAGTGGCATCCTAAATGTGGCTGTTGGACTTCTGTATCGTCCCACAAGTGCAAAGATATTTGCAGCACCTCTGCCTGCATTGCACACTCAAACTCATTGTTACTAAGCCATTATACTAGCAAACACTGATTGAACTTAGTGGCATCCTAAACGTGGCTGTTGGACTTCTGTATTGTCCCACAAGTGCAAAGATATTTGCAGCACATCTGCCTGCATTGCACACCACTCAAACTCATTGTTACTAAGCCATTATACTAGCAAACACTGAGTGAACTTAGTGGCATCCTAAACGTGGCTGTTGGACTTCTGTATTGTCCCACAAGTGCAAAGATATTTGCAGCACGTCTGCCTGCATTGCACACTCAAACCCATTGTTACTAAGCCATTATACTAGCAAACACTGAGTGAACATAGTGGCATCCTAAATGTGGCTGTTGGACTTCTGTATCGTCCCACAAGTGCAAAGATATTTGCAGCACCTCTGCCTGCATTGCACACTCAAACTCATTGTTACTAAGCCATTATACTAGCAAACACTGAGTGAACTTAGTGGCATCCTAAACGTGGCTGTTGGACTTCTGTATCGTCCCACAAGTGCAAAGATATTTGCAGCACATCTGCCTGCATTGCACACTCAAACTCATTGTTGCTAAGCCATTATACTAGCAAACACTGAGTGAACTTAGTGGCATCCTAAACGTGGCTGTTGGACTTCTGTATCGTCCCACAAGTGCAAAGATATTTGCAGCACGTCTGCCTGCATTGCACACTCAAACTCATTGTTACTAAGCCATTATACTAGCAAACACTGAGTGAACTTAGTGGCATGCTAAACGTGGCTGTTGGACTTCTGTATCGTCCCACAAGTGCAAAGATATTTGCAGCACGTCTGCGTGCATTGCACACTCAAACTCATTGTTACTAAGCCATTATACTAGCAAACACTGAGTGAACTTAGTGGCATCCTAAACGTGGCTGTTGGACTTCTGTATCGTCCCACAAATGCAAAGATATTTGCAGCACCTCTGCCTGCATTGCACACTCAAACTCATTGTTACTAAGCCATTCTACTAGCAAACACTGAGTGAACTTAGTGGCATCCTAAACGTGGCTGTTAGACTTTTTTATCGTCCCACAAGTGCAAGGATATTTGCAGCACGTCTGCCTGCATTGCACACTCAAACTCATTGTTACTAAGCCATTATACTAGCAAACACTGAGTGAACTTAGTGGCATCCTAAACGTGGCTGTTGGACTTCTGTATCGTCCCACAAATGCAAAGATATTTGCAGCACCTCTGCCTGCATTGCACACTCAAACTCATTGTTACTAAGCCATTCTACTAGCAAACACTGAGTGAACTTAGTGGCATCCTAAACGTGGCTGTTAGACTTTTTTATCGTCCCACAAGTGCAAGGATATTTCCAGCACCTCTGCCTGCATTGCACACTCAAACTCATTGTTACTAAGCCATTATACTAGCAAACACTGAGTGAACTTAGTGGCATCCTAAACGTGGCTGTTGGACTTCTGTATTGTCCCACAAGTGCAAAGATATTTGCAGCACGTCTGCCTGCATTGCACACTCAAACTCATTGTTACTAAGCCATTATACTAGCAAACACTGCTGCCAGTTTAAGGGCCGTAGTTGCATTGTCAGTGATAGTTATTGTTGTTTATTCTGCTGTTAATAAAGATAGACCACCGCTGCAATCTACACCACCTCTCAATTTTTACTACCACATTTTAAGTGCACAATCTTGTCGCAATCAAAATGAGTGGCAAAATGACAGATGCTGGTGGAAAGGGTAAGAGGCGTGTTGGAAAAGGAAAAAAAGGGTTTGTCCGTGGGGAAGGTGGCAAAGCTCCATTAACATCTGCTGAAGATAGACCATCTTCCAGCAAAAGTAAGATGTCTACTACTTACCGTGGACAATCTGATGTGCTCCCTTTTTTACGGACACGGACAACTGGAACAAAGGTAGATGATGGCCAAAAAAGGAAAATGCTTGAATGGATCTCAAGTGGTCCAACAAGTGCCCTCTCCGCCACCTCAACTACCGCATCCAAAAAACACCAGTCCTCTGAGTTGTCATCCCAATCAAACTTGCTTTCTCCCAGCTCTGAAGTCTCCATCCGCCCTGCACAGTATGGTGGAACTGAGATGGCTGAGTCTGCAGAGCTGTTCAGTCACACTATAGCCTGGGAATCAGAGGTCTGCTCCCAAGCTACAGTGAGTACAGACCAGGAAATGGTCTGCAGTGATGCCCAGAACCTTTGTGACTCTGATTCAGGCTGTGAGGACCAAGTTTCTGAGCATAATGTTGACCCTTATTCACCAACTGTAACACCTGTTGTTATAGACAATGAGGAACATACTGATGACGATGAGATGCAGATACCAGATTGGGATGACAACTTAAATATTCGGTCAGGGCAAGAAGAGGCTCGGTCTGAGGGTGAGGGGAGTGCAAACACAACAATTGAGGAGGAAGTTCTAGATCCCACCTACTGTCAACCCACAGTCAGGCACTCGAGGAGGTCAACAGAGGTGGTGGAGGAGGATGCAACTGATGACGAAGTTACCTTGCGCCTTCCTGGACAGAGTCTGAGTACTGGTAGCACGTCTACAACTGCATCCTCAGCCACCACTCTGCCTCTGAGCACTAGTCGGGGTGGATCAACAGGTCGCATGGCCTCTAAGCCTTGCCTAGCCTGGTCCTTTTTTGACATAGCAAAAGATCGCCCAAATTATGTGATCTGTAAAATTTGTCATGATTCTGTTAGTAGAGGTCAAAACCTCAGCAGTTTGACAACTTCTTCCATGAATCGTCACATGAATAAATATCATATGTCTCGGTGGGAAGCTCACCGTGCTGCAATACGGCCTAGCGGAGCGAACCATCCACCGCCTGCCCCTTCTAGTGCATCCGCGCGCTCTTCATCTTCTAGGACTGTGGGGACAGCTGTCACACCTGGTTTTCCACGCACAACTTTCACCACTATAACCGCAACAGGCAGTTTGCTTGGTAGGTCGTCAGTTGGTTTGGAAGGGGAAACAAGTGCGTATGTACAGCTCTCTCAGACATCGATAGCACCAACATTGGATGAAGGCAACATCATGTCTACGCCTGCACTTTCCTCACAAAGCTGCATTTTTCCAGGGACACCCTACTCAACACCGTCTACACACAGCAGCCAGATCTCTGTCCCTCAGATGTGGACAAATAAAAGGCCATTTCCTGCGACCCATGACAAAGCTAAGAGGTTGACTTTATCCCTCTGTAAGCTCTTGGCTACCGAAATGCTGCCTTTCCGCCTGGTGGACACTCAGGATTTTAGAGACCTTATGTCTGTCACTGTGCCCCAGTACCAGATGCCCAGTCGCCACTACTTCTCTAAGAAAGGTGTGCCCGCGCTACACCAGCATGTCGCACACAACATCACCGCTTCCTTGAGAAACTCTGTGTGTCAATGGGTGCATTTCACCACCGATACTTGGACCAATAAGCATGGACAGGGACGTTACATGTCGCTGACTGGGCACTGGGTAACTATGGTGATAGATGGTGAAGGGTCTGCTGCACAAGTCTTACCGTCCCCACGACTTGTGTGTCAATCCTCTGTCTGTCCAAGTTCCGCCACTGCTTCTGCCTCCTCCACCTCATCTGGGTCCTCCACCTCCGCCCCAAGCCTGCCTGGTCAGGCCACCAGCGTTCTTACTGCGCAGAAGGAATCACGCACCCCTCATTACTATGCTGGCAGCAGAGCGCAACAGCATCAGGCGGTCTTTAGCTTGACATATCTTGGGAATAAGAGTCACACAGCTGAGGAGTTGTGGTCAGCTCTGCGGTCCAAGTTTAATAAATGGTTGTCTCCACTCAACCTGCAGCCTGGTAAGGCCGTGTGCGACCATGCTGCAAACCTGGGTGCGGCCCTTCGCCTGGGCAAGGTGACACACGTGCCTTGTATGGCTCACGTGTTGAACCTTGTTGTCCAGCAATTTTTAACACACTATCCCGGCCTAGATGGCCTTCTGACCAGGGCACGAAAACTGTCTGCTCACTTCCGCCGTTCAACCGCCGCAGCTGAGCGACTTGCATCGCTCCAGGAGTCTTTCGGCCTGCCGGTTCATCGCCTGAAATGTGATGTGGCGACACGCTGGAATTCGACTCTCCACATGTTACAGTGACTGTGGCAGCACCGCCGAGCCCTGGTGCAATACGTCATGACGTATAGCCTGGGCAAACGAGATGCAGAGGTGGGGCAGATCACCCTGATGGAGTGGTCTCAGATCAAGGACCTATGCACCCTTCTGCACAGTTTCGACATGGCGACGAATATGTTTAGCGCTGACAATGCCATTATCAGCATGACAATTCCAGTCATTTACATGCTGGAGCACACGCTAAACACTATTCGGAGTCAGGGGGTGGGACAACAGGAAGGGGAGGAAGTACAGGAGGATTCATATGCGCAAGGGACAACAACATCACCAAGGTCCAGACGTTCATCATCACCAACGCGGCAGGCATGGGACCATGGGGGACAGGGATCAACAAGGGCGCATGGTAGCAGGCGAAATGTTGAGGAAGGTGCAGGAGAACATGAAGAAATGGAGGACGAACTGTCCATGGACATGGAAGACTCAGCGGATGAGGGAGACCTTGGTCAAATTTCTGTTGAAAGAGGTTGGGGGGAGATGTCAGAGGAAGAAAGAACAGTTAGCACCTCTATGCCACAAACACAGCGTGGACTTGGTCCGCATGGCTGCGCAAGACACATGAGCGCCTTCTTGCTGCACTACCTCCAACATGACCCTCGTATTGTCAAAATTAGAAGTGATGATGACTACTGGCTTGCCACACTATTAGATCCCCGGTACAAGTCCAAATTTTGTGACATAATTCCAGCCATAGAAAGGGACGCACGTATGCAGGAGTATCAGCAGAAGCTGTTACTCGATCTTAGCTCGGCTTTTCCACCAAACAACCGTGCAGGTGCAGGAAGTGAATCTCCCAATTGTAACTTGACAAACATGGGACGGTCTCGTCATCTTCAACAGTCTACCCGTACCAGTAGCACCGTATCTGGTGCTGGTAACAGCAATTTTATGGAATCTTTTCATAATTTTTTTACACCGTCCTTTGCAAGGCCACCAGAGACAACAAGTCTGACACATAATCAACGGCTGGAGAGGATGATACAGGAGTATCTCCAAATGAACATTGATGCCATGACTTTGCAAATGGAGCCTTGCTCATTTTGGGCTTCAAATCTTGAAAAATGGCCAGAGCTCTCCAGTTACGCCTTGGAGATTTTGTCATGTCCAGCTGCCAGCGTTGTCTCTGAACGTGTCTTCAGTGCTGCTGGGTGTATGCTGACAGATAAGCGCACGCGTCTGTCCAGTGACAATGTGGACAGACTAACATTCATCAAAATGAACAAGTCATGGATCCACAAGGAATTTACTACCCCTGTGCCATCCTGGGGAGAGTAAATGCTTGTGGATTTGGAATGTGCTTGATGCAAATCAAAACATCCTGTTTGCAACTAGGGCACAAGTGCTGCCACTGATGGGGTGTCTGTGTGGCCCAATTTTTTAAAAAAAAGGGAGAGTCCGCTTGGAGTAACCCTTGCTTACATTGTTTTTAAAAATGATCCAAGATGAACAAGTCATGGTTCAGCAAAGACTTTATCTACCTACCCCGGTGTCATCCTGGGGACGGTTAAGAATGGCGTATTTTTGAATGTGCTGGATGCAAATCTAGCTGTGAAGTGTACAACTGGGGCACAACTGCTGCCACTGAAGGGGTGGGTGTGTGTGGGGCCCAATTTTTGGAAAAAAGGGAGACTCCGCTTGGAGTAACCCTTGCTTACAGTGTTTTTAAAAAGGAGCCAAGATGAACAGAGCTGGGATCAGGAAAGACTTTGCTACCTACCCCGGTGTCATCCTGGGGACGGTTAAGAATGGCGTATTTTTGAATGTGCTTGATGCAAATCTAGCTGTGAAGTGTACAACTGGGGCACAACTGCTGCCACTGAAGGGGTGGGTGTGTCTGTGGGGCCCAATTTTTGGAAAAAAGGGAGACTCCGCTTGGAGTAACCCTTGCTTACAGTGTTTTTTAAAAAGGAGCCAAGATGAACAGAGCTGGGATCAGGAAAGACTTTGCTACCTACCCCGGTGTCATCCTGGGGACGGTTAAGAATGGCGTATTTTTGAATGTGGTTGATGCAAATCTAGCTGTGAAGTGTACAACTGGGGCACAACTGCTGCCACTGAAGGGGTGGGTGTGTGTGGGGCCCAATTTTTGGAAAAAAAGGGAGACTCCGCTTGGAGTAAGCCTTGCTTACATTGTTTTTAAAAATGATCCAAGATGAACAAGTCATTGTTCAGCAAAGACTTTTGTGGAGACACGGGGCTCAGTGGGTGCTCTCGTCCACTAAAACCCACCGCCTTTAGAAAGACAGCGTGGCTCAGGGCTCATCCCAACTGAACGCCGGCCTCCTTAACCATGGGCGTAACACTACTCAGACAACACAGGGTGAGGGAACCACAATAATTAGACTTTATTGGATCCCCAAACAATTAACGGCACATAACCAGCAAAACACACAAATGTAACAGGCAACAGAGTCTCACCCTTCCGCTGGCTCACCAGGGATTTAGAATGTCCATGCCTCACAGGTTCCAGGGCTACTCACTCCAATCCATCAGCACCCCGCTTTTGGCGGGCACCCACCGTGACTGGAATAACGCCAGATTTAGGAAGCTGTGTGAGGTCTGCAAAGTCTGTAGCCAGGTGACCGGATTGTCCCAACCTGAGTGTCCTCCTTAGGTAGTCCTAGTATGATGATCTAATCCTGGCAGCCGGAGTCGAAATCCCTAGGCTGCGGATATGGTCTCAAACCGGAACCGGAGCCCCGAGATTGAAGCCATAAGATATCCTGATCCTCTAGTCAGCTCCGAAGAGCTTAGACTGGATCCATCAGCATCCAACAACCTTCATCAACCCTGGTGGCTTAAAGAAGTCCTTTTTATAGCCATAACCTTCCCTTAGGATACACTGCGTCCTCATCGATTGGTTGTACAAGATTGCTTCTCCCATTGGATGAATTTCAAGCTGCATGGATAATGTTCATTTAAATGATGTGCATAGAAAGACTCAGTATATCTACATGGAGTCGGCAAGTCACCGACTAGACAATGGTTACTAAGGTAATCACATTAGCAATACACAACTACAATACAATGATTACTGGAAAAGTCTGGAGAGCAATAGCTAAGCAAACATGACTTAGCACACATAAGAACAATAGTCTGGCTGAATGTTAAGAAACTTTAACCCATGAGAGTCCATGTTGTCACAGACACGGGGCTCAGTGGGGTCTGACAGTTGAGCTTCCCTGAACTCCTTACAATCTATCTCTCCCCAATCAATGGCCACAGTTGGGTCTGATGTACTCCCATTTGTTAGCTCTGATGAGGAGGCTGAAGATTGAGGAGTTGGGTTCTCCTCTGATGGGCTGGAAGAAAGACCTGCACCAGGATGGTGTTTGGCTTGGCTGCGGGTGATGGCGGTGACAAACTGGCTGGATAGTCCTTGTCCTAGGTCATTTCCCAAAATTACAGGGGTGGGGAGGCCGTCCATGAGCCTCACTTCAACCTCTCCTTGGTCAGTTCCCCAGTCCAACTGCACTCGTGCCAGAGGGATGTTCGAGCGCTGGCCCCCAGCAAGGGTGATAGTCACTTGGCGGCCAGGTAAATGATGTTCTGTGGGAACAATATCTGGGCTGACCAGGGTGATGGAAGATCCCGAATCTCGAAGTCCCTGAGCCTGTATATCACCGACCTTGACCGTCTGGATGTGGGGATGGAGGTTAGCTGGTGTACGGTGTCCGGCCTGCTGTAGGGTGTGGACTGGATAAACCACTTCCTCAGCTATTGGTGTTTCTTGGGAGTAGCATTCCTCAGGTCTCGTTGGTTCATCTCGGCATATGTTGACTGGTAGACGGGCTCCAGGCATGGGGCCCCGGTTTTGTAGACACTCTTTGGCCATGTGTCCAAGGCGCCCACACGTATAACAGCGCCGTGGGTTAGACAAGTCACCCACCCTGTTGGTAAACCTTTGTCTTGTTGGGGCTTCTGTGGGGTAATGAGTTAGTCCAGCACGTGAGTCTGGGGGTCGCTTGGATCCATGGTTGAGGGACCTCCTCAGATCGGTGGGCCTATTGGGCCTCCAGCTGGGTCGGTTGGCTGTAAATTTGTCAACCAATCGCGCTGCTTGCTCTGGGGTGTCAGGCTTCCTGTCAGCTACCCATTCTCGGATTTCCGGGTCCATCTGCTCCAGCAGCTGTTCAAGCACTATCACATCCCGGAGGGCAGCAGCGGAGTGGGCAGCCCGACCATCGAGCCAGCGATTACAGTGTCGTCGGAGTTGACTGCCAAATTCAACGTACGAGACACCCTGGCGAGACATAGTCCGGAACTTAGTGCGATGTCTCTCGGGTGTTATGGTAAAAAGGGCCAACAAAGTGTCATTAATAATTCCGTAGTCCAAGCAGTCCTGAGGCCCAAGTGATCGGACAGCCTCCTGAGCCCGGACCGGCAAGCTTGTCCACAGGTATTTGGACCACTCATCTGTGGGCACCTGGTGCATACGCATTAGCATCTCAAAGTTTTGCAAGTGTTCATCTATCTCAGTGCTGGAATCATTAAACACTGGCACATCCCTGTAGCGAAGATGACTTCCTTGGTGGTGGTCTATCCTGGAGGTAGGTGCTGATGGTGAGGAAATTGGAAATCCAAACACAAATTGCAGAACACCAGCCATCTCTTCCCTTGAAGCTTCAGGCCCCAATGCAGTAAACAATTCCTTGACTCGGTCTGCTTGGGTTTGGTTTGTTTCCAGACTGTCACTGGATCTAGGATGAGATACAGGGTTCACCTCCTCTGATACCACAACGGCAGTGTCCTCATCATCCTCTGCATCATTTTGGGCATCCCAACAGACTAATTTCCGGATCAAGTCTGACCAAGTGTCAGTGTTCCTGTAGTCAATCTTTCGCATCTGGCACAGATCCTGTAGCATCCATTTACTGCTGCGGTCGTAACTCCTCTCTGGTCCTTGTCCCATGGCTGAGCTGGTGGGGTTGGACATGGCAGCGTCCGAAACCTGAATGTCTCCCCTATGGCCTGCTGGGTATGTTTATGTGACTCCCTGGTTGTTGAGCCCTGGACGGTGTCCAAAAACACCAGTCCACTGCAGCTCCCCTGGGTAAACCAGGCTGAGTAGTATCCCACCGCTGCCACCAATTCTGGAGACATGGGGCTCAGTGGGTGCTCTCGTCCACTGAAACCCGCTGCCTTTAGAAAGACAGCGTGGCTCAGGGCTCATCCCAACTGAATGCCGGCCTCCTTAACCGTGGGCGTAACACTACTCAGACAACACAGGGTGAGGGAACCACAATAATTAGACTTTATTGGATCCCCAAACAATTAACGGCACATAACACATAACCAGCAAAACACACAAATGTAACAGGCAACAGAGTCTCACCCTTCCGCTGGCTCACCAGGGATTAGAATGTCCTTGCCTCAGAGGTTCCAGGGCCGCTTACTCCTGTCCAGCAGCAGCCCACTTTTGGCGGGCACCCACCGAGAAAGGAATAACGCCAGATTTAGGAAGCTGTCTGAGGTCTGCAAAGTTTGTAACAGGTGACTGAACTGTCCCAACCTGAGTGTCCTCCTTAGGTAGTCCTGGTTTGATGTTACAATCCTGGCAGCCGGGGTCGAAATCCCTAGGCTGTGGATATGGTCTCCAACCGGAACCGGAGTCCCGAGATTGAAGACATAAGATATCCTGATCCTCTAGTCAGCTCCAAAGAGCTTAGACTGGATCCATCAGCATCCATCAACCTTCATCAACCCTGGTGGCTTAAAGAAGTCCCTTTTATAGCCATAACCTTCCCTTAGGATACACTGCGTCCTCATCGATTGGTTGGACAAGATTGCTTCACCCATTGGATGAATTTCAAGCTGCATGGATAATGTTCATTTAAATGATGTGCATAGAAAGACTCAGTATATCTACATGGAGTCGGCAAGTCACCGACTAGACAATGGCTACTAAGGTAATTACATTATCAATACACAACTACAATACAATGATTACTGGAAAAGTCTGGAGAGCAATAGCTAAGCAAACATGACTTAGCACACATAAGAACAATAGTCTGGCTGAATGTTAAGAAACTTTAACCCATGAGAGTCCATGTCATCACAACTTTATCTACCTACCACGGTGTCATCCTGGGAACGGTTAAGAATGGCGTATTTTTGAATGTGCTTGATGCAAATCTAGCTGTGAAGTGTACAACTGTGGCACAAGTGCTGCCACTGAAGGGGGTGGGTGTCTGTGTGGCCCAATTTTTGGAAAAATGGGAGACTCTGCTTGGAGTCACCTTGCGGTGTTTTACATGATTTTAGAAGGGCGTGCCATGCCTATATCTGTGTCTCCTCCTCTTTTTCCTTGTCCAGCTCTTTTGTTTTCGCATGATTATATGTCCTTGTCACTTTCCCATGTGTTTGTGTTGTGTTGTGAGTTGTTTGTCACCTTTTGGACACCTTTGAGGGTGTTTTCTAGGTGTTTTTATGTGTTTGTGAATGCCTGCCATTGTTTCCTATGCGGTTCGAGTTCGGTTCGTCGAACGTTCGACGAACCGAACTCGAACGGGACCTCCGTTCGACGAACCGAACTCGAGCCGAACCACGACCGGTTCGCTCATCTCTACTTATCTAGGGGGGCTGGCGGGGTACCTGCCCCGGGCACAGCTGTCAGGGGGGCGCTGTCGAGCTGCTTGATGCAGCACTCTGAGAGTCTCCCAGGAGGCTGTGTTTTACCATCCTTTGTAGTGGGAGCCGGCTGTTCTCGGAGTCCAGCAGTCAAGCTGACACCCGGAGTCAGAGAAAGTGTGGAGCGCGGCTCCCTGTGATCAATTGCATGGCCAGCGGCAGCTTTGTGCAACCCGTGCAGTGGCACAGGGGCGCTGGCCCAAAGACAGCACTGGGAGGGACGTCCCCCCTGCCTCTGGCTCCTGCACGCTCCCCAGTCAGATTGCAGTTGGAAGCAGTGAAATGGGGATGGGCCTGCACGGCACTGAGGAGGCTACATAGTGCCATGTGCTCAGCCTCTCACTCTCCCGTCCTGTGCACTCAGGCCTGTGTGCTCGGCTCTAGCACCGCAGAGGAGACAGAAGATGAGAATGATGCCAGCACTGATTGGCCACACATTAACCATTCAGTGCTGCTGCATCCATCTTAGCTGTGGAGGGAGTGTCAGTCAGTAATTTGTGCTGCACCTGATCTTACAGGGGCAACTAAGCAGCAGGTACTTATATCTCAGCTAAGTGTATTTATATCTAATATATACCACCATATATCTAATGTATTAGTGACTTCAATGTTCAGTGTATGTGTGCCATATATGTCCAATGTGTGAGTGCTGTATATGGGGTGTGAGTGCTGTATGCGGGGTGTCAGTGCTGTGTATGGCGTGTGTGAGTGCTGTGTACGGCGTGTGTGAGTGCTGTGTACGGCGTGTGTGAGTGCTGTGTATGGCGTGTGTGAGTGCTGTATATGGCGTGTGTGAGTGCTGTATGCGGCATGTGTGAGTGCTGTATACCATGTGTGAGTGCTGTATACGGTGTGTGAGTGTTGTGTATGGTGTGTGTGAATGCTGTATACCGTGTAGTGCTGTATACGGGGTGTGAGTGCTGTATACAGCGTGTCGCGTGTGTGAGTTCTGTATACAGGGTGAGACTGCTGTCTACGGGGTGTGAGTGCTGTGTAAGGCATGTGTGAGTGATGTATACAGTATGTCCAATGCATGTGTACTGCATGTGTACTGTATATGGCCAGTGTGTGTCGTTTGTAGAGATGAGTGATGTTCGAGGTTCGCCAATTTCATGTTCGAGTGATTTTGGGGGGTGTTCGAGTCGTTTGACGAACTCGAACAATTTGCTAAAAGTTCGGCAATTCGAGTTACGTTCGAGAACGGTTCGAGCACCAAAAGCGTGGCTTTTCACATTAAGTATGTGCGCACCTTTCGTATCTGCATGCGTCCTGTGTCCCCAGCACAATTCCTCTCTCTTTCCTACTCACTGATCACGGGCGTCTCGCTGCACGGCTGTCACAAATCTCCAGCGGCATTTCCTCTTTTCAAAAATGGCTGCCGCTTCATTATTCAATTAGTTATTCCGTGCTTTCCCCGCCCACCGGCGCCCATGATTGGTTGCAGTCAGACACGCCCCCACGATGATTGACAGCTGTCTCACTGCAACCAATCACAGAGCTATATCGTGCAGTAAAATAAATAAATAAATAATAAAAAATAAAAAAATGCTGTTCCCCCCATATTTGCTACCAGCCAGGATAAAGCCACATGGCTGGAGGCTGGTATTGTCAGGATGGGGAGCGCCACGTTATGGGGAGCCCACCGCCCTAACAATATCAGCTAGCAGCCGCCCAGAATTGCCGCATCCATTAGATGCGACAGTCCCGGGACTCTACCCAGCTCATCCCGAATTGCCCTGGTGCGGTGGAAATCGGGGTAATAAGGAGTTAATCATGACAGGCGTCTTCCCGAGACACCTTCCATGATTAAACTGTAAGTGAAAGTAAAGAAACACACACAATGAGAAATCCTTTACTTGGAATAAAAGACAGAAAAACACCTCATTTACCTTTTTATTAATCCCCAAACAACAATCCAGGTCCGAAGTAATCCACACGACACTGTCAGCTCTGCTACATGAAGATGACAGGGAGCGATCTGTGTCCTCTCCACGTAGCACCTGAAGTGAGCCGTGCTGTCACCAGACTTCACTCTGCAATGTAGATTGTAGTCGTCAAGATTACCAAATCTGCCTATGTTTCTCATTAGAGCCAGTGGCTCAATGGTTAGAGCTTTCGCCTAAGAAGCATTAGTTCACGAGTTCAAGTCCCGGTAAAAAAAACTTAATTTAATTGATTTTTAATTTTAAATTATATTATTCACTCTTCTCTCTCTTCTCTCTCTCTCTTTCTCCCTCTCTTTTTCTCTCTCTCTCTCTCTTTTTCTCTCTCTTTTTCTCTCTCCTTTTCTCAGTCTCTCTTTTTTTCTTTTTCCCCCCTCTCTCTCTCTTCTCTCTCCTCTCTCTTCTCTCTCTCCCTCTCTCTTCTCTTTTCTCTCTCTTCTCTCTCCTCTCTCTCTTCTGTCTCTCTCCCTCTCTCTTGTCTTTTCTCTCTCTTTTCTCTCTCTTTTCTCTCTCCCTCTCTCTCTCTCCCTCTCTCTCTTCTCTTTTCTCTCTCTCTTTTCTCTCTCTCAGACCTGGCAATGATCAGCTGATGTGGTCACCTGACGGAATCAGCTGACACTATAAGTCGAGCAGTGAGGCCAGCTTTTTACCGCCCGCCCGGCTAAACTATCAGTTGATGCTGTCGGACAGGAGTCTGCACAGAAGTGTGTAGTTTTTGGGGGTTTTTTTGCACAGATGCATCAGCTGATTGTATAAAAGCCGTTTATACAATCAGCTGCTTTGTCATGTGATTCAGGCCCTTGAACCTGACACATCATCTGATCGCTTTGCCTTCCAGCAAACCGATCAGATTATATTGGATCCGGATTGAGCCAGGACCCTTGACCCAGGATTACTGCGGAGGGGGGTTCTTTATTTCAATAAAGATGGAGTCACTAATTGTGTTGTGTTTTATTTCTAATAAAAATATTTTTCTGTGTGTTGTGTTTTTTTTTGGCGTGACATCATGAATTTCGGGCTTAGGGTCAGTTGATAATATACAGCTAACCCCATTATTACCCAGCGAGCCACCCGTCACCAGGGCAGCTGCAAGAGTTGGATACAGCGCCAGAAGATGGCGCCTCTATGAAAGCGGCATTTTCTGGGACGGCTGCGGACTGCAATTCACAGCAGGGGTGCCCAAAAAGAATGGGCACCCTGCATTGTGGATTCCAATCCCCAGATGCCTAGTTGTACCTGGCTGGACACAAAAATTGGGCGAAGCCCATGTCATTTTTTTTTTAAATTATTTCATGAAATTCATGAAATAATTAAAAAAAAAAAAAGGGGCTTCCCTATATTTTTGGTTCCCAGCCGGGTACAAATAGGCAGCTGGGAGTTGGGGGCAGCCCGTAGCTGCCTGCTTTACCTGGCTAGCATACAAAAACATGGCAAAGCCCAAGTATTTTTGGGGGGGGGGCAAAAAACTCCTGCATACAGTCCTGGATGGAGTATGCTGAGCCTTGTAGTTCTGCAGCTGCTGTCCGCTGTCTGTCTGTATGGAGGAGAGCAGACAGCAGCTGCAGAACTACAAGATTCAGCATCCTCCATTCACTAGTGTATGCAGGAGAGCAGACAGCAGCTGCAGAACTACAAGGCTCAGCATACACCATCCAGGACTGTATGCAGGAGTTTTTTGCCCCCCAAAAAAATGACGTGGGCTTCGCCATATTTTTGTATGCTAGCCAGGTACAGCAGGCAGGTACGGCTGCCGCCAATCCCCAGCTGCCTATTTGTACCTGGCTGGGAACTAAAAATATAAGGAAGCCCGTTTTTTAATTATTTCATGAATTTCATGTAATAATTAAAAAAAAATTGACATAGGCTTCGCCCCATTTTTGTGTCCAGCCAGGTACAACTAGGCAGCTGTGGTTTGGAATCCGCAGCACAGGTTGGCCCGAGCTTTCTAGGCGCCTCTGCTGTGAATTGCAGTCTGCAACCACCCCAGAAAATGGCGCTTTCATAGAAGCACCATTATCTGGCGCTGTATCAACTCTTCCAGCAGCCCTGAACCCGGGTGGCTTGCTCGGTAATAATGGGTTAATACTAGCTTTGTTTTACTAGCTAGTATTAAGCCAGAGATTCTTAATGTCAGGCAAGTTTGACCCGGCCATTAAGAATCTCCAATAAAGGGTTAAAAAAAAAAGACCACACAGAGAAAAAAATACTTTAATAGAAATAAATACACAGACACACTTTGAGACTCCATGTTTATTACTCGCTGTCATCCCTCCACGATCCTGCTCTTCTGTCTTCTTTCTCCTTCAACCCATGCAGCTCTGCTACATCAGACAGCGCTGCATGGGAGGAAGAACGCTGCTGCTTCCCGTGCAGTCTAATCACTCAGTGAGTGAGCAGAGGCTGCAGTCTGTAAGCGGTGACCTCACCGCTGACAAGCGGGTTACCATAGCAACGGTGCTCCGATAACGTGATTCCCAGTGCCGCAATTCACCGGCTGTGGCATCTAGTCCTTGCATGTGGGCTGACTCTGTAAAGAGCGCCCACATGCAGGAACGGGGAAGCCAACCATGTGCCAGAGCATTTCGCCGGTACACGGAGATGCTGGAACGATCACCGTTTACTGGAGAGATGCACTGACAGGACGTAGCATGACTTTTAGCCATGTGACCAGTCTGTAGCCGAAGAGAGAATAGACATGTGACTGGTCACATGCTATTTTGACGTCACGATAGGTCCTATCATCAGACCTGGTTACCGAGAGGACGCAGTAATTATTGGAAGGAAAAGTGGCGGGAGACAGAGTGCAAGATGCATCGCGGGACCTGTAAGTGTAATGGCAATGTTTATTAACTGTATGTGCACATGTATAATGTGTTTTTATGTGTTTGCCTCCCATTGTTTTCAATCGGGTTCGAGTGGTTCATCTAACGGTTCGTTGAACGGAGCCTCCGTTCGACGAACTGAACTCGAACGCTAGAGGGGTGGCTCATCTCTTGTCGTGTGCGATATACAATATGATTAGTGTGTCAAAACTGTGTATATGCCCAGTGTGTGAGTACAATGTGCGGTTTACAGCGAGTGTGTCGAGGCTGTGTGCACCATATGGCCAGTGTGTCATGGTTGTGTGCGGTATACAATAAAGAGAGGAAGATACGGCACTCTGCATGTAGAGGTGCCTGGATAGGGTCCAAATCCTTAATATGCTTTCAGAGAGGGAAGTACGTGATAATAAGTGCTTTTATTCAACACAGTGTGTAAATGATTGGTGACGTTTCGGTCAAAGATTTGACCTTCATCAGAATCACACCTTCCCTAGTGACGTACTCGCATATTCACATTGCGTTGGATATTATACACCCACTGAAAACACCATCAGCTATATGATTCTGATGAAGGTCTAATCTTTGACCGAAACGTCACCAATCATTTACACACTGTGTTGAATTAAAGCACTCATTATCACGTACTTCCCTGTCTGAGTGCCAGATTTCTTTGATAGTGTGTACGGTATACAGTCAGTGTGTCATGGCTGTGTGCAGTATATGGCCAATGTGTCGTGGCTGTGTGCAGTATAAGATCAGTGTGTCAGCGATGTGTGCGTTATATGGTCAGTGTGTATGTCACGCTCCCGGGTCCGCAGCGACGCCCGTCACGGCGCCGCTTGTCACGGTGCCGCTCCTCACTTACCAACCCAGTCCCCGTGTGCACTGACCGCGGCCGCTGCTCTCGCTCTCCCTCCTTAGCCTCCTCCGCACTCCCTGCTCATCGGCCCCACCGCCTCGCAGCAGCCCAGGAGTTTGCCTCCGGCTCTTCTGCGTCTCCTGTACTGATCTCTGGCTCCCGGGCCTCGCGCATGCGCACTAGGGCGCGGGCGCGCTCTCTCACCTTGTCTTAAAGGGCCAGCGTCTCTGAATCAAGATATGGCTGATTAACAGGTACAGAGTATAGACTTCCTTTTCCATGTGGGCAGTGCCTGTTCAATCTGTACTAGTAGCTTTATATTTTGGGCTAGGTGTTCAGGTCCTTCTGTCTCTCGTACCCAGGTTAACCCTGTCTCTGCCCACAGACTCCGACTGCCAGCTTGAGTGTGTCCAGCCCTCCAGTTTCCCAGGAGATTCCCCGGTGACAGTCTGCTGTGGATCCCATCATCTTCCGCCAGCCTGTACCCGTCGCCGGTTCTGGACTCCATCCAGTATCTTCAGTCTGCACCCTCGCTAATCCCGGACTCCATCTGTTACCACCAGTCGGCACCTGTACCCGGTTCCAGTCATCCATCCTGATTTCCGTCAGCTCACATCTGCCGTTAGACCAGCCTCCGTATGTTGCACGGACATCTTAAGGACGCTAACCGTATTCCTCTCGTGTCCTGGCTGCTGGGCCCTCTGGGGTGGCAGCCAGACAGTCTCTGTATAGGGGTTCGCTCCTGGTAGTCTCCCTGGGGAAGTTCGGTGCACAGTCCCGTGGATCCTCCTCTGCACCGAACATTACAGTGTCATGGCTGTGTGCAGTATACTGTGTGAGGGATTCTCCTCACAGCTCCTGGATTCTGGCTGTCACCGGGACGTGGTATCTTTAGTCCTGGAATTTATCTGTAGCTGTCCCCTGATGAACCCTGTGAAGTTAACAGGGAGAAATGCGTCGGAACGTCTGATCATGAGAATCTGATGCACCTCTGCCAGATAAGCTATACTATTATGTTGACAATCTATACTATTAGGATTCTATATTAAAATTCATGTTTTAGTGTAGTGTAGGGCAATTTGGGGTTACCCTAGGGCAGTGATGGCGAACCTATGGCACGCGTGCCACCAGGGGCACGCTGAGCCCATTCTGGTGGCACGTGTGCTGTCGCCCGACCCTGCAGTTTTGATCTGCTAGTGCAGTCGCGCCGGCAGATCAAACCTGTGTTGGAGCGGAGGAGACATTTCTCCTCCGCTCTGACACTCCTCCTCCCCTAGGCTGCAGTGGGTTGCCTAGGAGACGGAGGAGCGTCAGAGAGCAGCGCCGGCGCCGTCTGCTGGCCGCGTGGGAACTGAGGACCCAGCAGCGCGCAGCGGGGGAGCGTGTGCAGGTAAGTTGTGTGTTGCTTTTTTTTTTTTTTTATAACTCGTGTGCGGCAGCGGCAGCAGCAGCATGGGGTGGGAGAGGGGGAATGCACATGGCAGCAGGGGGGTGGGAGAGGGGGAACGCACATGGCAGCAGGGGGGTGGGAGAGGGGGAACGCACATGGCAGCGTGGGGTGGGAGAGGGGGAACGCACATGGCAGCAGGGGGGTGGGAGAGGGGGAACGCACATGGCAGCAGGGGGGTGGGAGAGGGGGAACGCACATGGCAGCAGGGGGGTGGGAGAGGGGGAACGCACATGGCAGCAGGGGGGTGGGAGAGGGGGAACGCACATGGCAGCAGGGGGGGTGGGAGAGGGGGAACGCACATGGCAGCGTGGGGTGGGAGAGGGGGAACGCACATGGCAGTGGCAGCGTGGGGTGGGAGAGGGGGAACGCACATGGCAGCGTGGGGTGGGAGAGGGGGAACGCACATGGCAGCGGGGGGGTGGGAGAGGGGGAACGCACATGGCAGCGTGGGGTGGGAGAGGGGGGAACGCACATGGCAGCAGGGGGGTGGGAGAGGGGGAACGCACATGGCAGCAGGGGGGTGGGAGAGGGGGAACGCACATGGCAGCGGGGGGTGGGAGAGGGGGAACGCACATGGCAGCGGGGGGTGGGAGAGGGGGAACGCACATGGCAGCGGGGGGGTGGGAGAGGGGGAACGCACATGGCAGCGGGGGGGTGGGAGAGGGGGAACGCACATGGCAGCGGGGGGGGTGGGAGAGGGGGAACGCACATGGCAGCGTGGGGTGGGAGAGGGGGAACGCACATGGCAGCGTGGGGTGGGAGAGGGGGAACGCACATGGCAGCAGGGGGGTGGGAGAGGGGGAACGCACATGGCAGCAGGGGGGTGGGAGAGGGGGAACGCACATGGCAGCGTGGGGTGGGAGAGGGGGGAACGCACATGGCAGTGGCAGCGTGGGGTGGGAGAGGGGGAACGCACATGGCAGCGGGGGGTGGGAGAGGGGGAACGCACATGGCAGCGGGGGGGTGGGAGAGGGGGAACGCACATGGCAGCGTGGGGTGGGAGAGGGGGAACGCACATGGCAGCAGGGGGGTGGGAGAGGGGGAACGCACATGGCAGCAGGGGGGTGGGAGAGGGGGAACGCACATGGCAGCGGGGGGTGGGAGAGGGGGAACGCACATGGCAGCGGGGGGTGGGAGATCGGGAACGCACATGGCAGCGGGGGGGTGGGAGAGGGGGAACGCACATGGCAGCGTGGGGTGGGAGAGGGGGAACGCACATGGCAGCGTGGGGTGGGAGAGGGGGAACGCACATGTCAGCGTGGGGTGGGAGAGGGGGAATGCACATGCCAGCGTGGGGTGGGAGAGGGGGAACGCAAATGGCAGCGTGGGGTGGGGGTGGGGGAACGCACATGGCAGCAGGGGGTGGGGGAACGCACATGGCAGCGTGGGGTGGGAGAGGGGGAACGCACATGGCAGCGTGGGGTGGGAGAGGGGGAACGCACATGGCAGCGTGGGGTGGGAGAGGGGGAACGCACATGGCAGCGTGGGGTGGGAACATACATGGAGAAAACATGCGTGCCAGGATGGGGGAAACATGCCTGCCAGGATGGAGGAAACATGCATGCCAGGATGGGGGAAACATGCGTGCCAGGATGGAGGAAACATGCATGCCAGGATGGAGGAAACATGCATGCCAGGATGGGGGAAACATGCATGCCAGGATGGGGGAAACATACATGCCAGGATGGAGGAAACATGCATGCCAGGATGGAGGAAACATGCATGCCAGGATGGGGGAAACATACATGCCAGGATGGAGGAAACATGCATGCCAGGATGGGGGAAACATGCATGCCAGGATGGGGGAAACATACATGCCAGGATGGAGGAAATATGCATGCCAGGATGGAGGAAACATGCATGCCAGGATGGAGGAAACATGCATGCCAGGATGGGGGAAACATGCATGCCAGGATGGGGGAAACATGCATGCCAGGATGGGGGAAACATACATGCCAGGATGGAGGAAACATGCATGCCAGGATGGAGGAAACATGCATGCCAGGATGGGGGAAACATGCATGCCAGGATGGAGGAAACATGCATGCCAGGATGGGGGAAACATGCATGCCAGGATGGGGGAAACATGCATGCCAGGATGGAGGAAACATACATGCCAGGATGGGGGAAACATGCATGCCAGGATGGGGGAAACATGCATGCCAGGATGGAGGAAACATGCATGCCAGGATGGGGGAAACATGCATGCCAGGATGGGGGAAACATACATGCCAGGATGGAGGAAACATGCATGCCAGGATGGAGGAAACATGCATGCCAGGATGGAGGAAACATGCATGCCAGGATGGGGGAAACATACATGCCAGGATGGAGGAAACATGCATGCCAGGATGGAGGAAACATGCCACGATAGGGAACATTTACCAGGAAGGGGTACATTTACCTGGATGGGGTAAATTAACCAGGATTGGGAACATTTACCAGGAATGGGGTACATGCCGGGATGGGGGAACATTTACAAGGATGGGCAATATGTCAGGATGGGGTACATTTACCAGCATGGGGGAACATGCAAGAATGGGTAACATTTACCAGGATGGAGGACATTTACCAGGATGGGGCCATGATGGGGACAAATATACCAGAATGTAGGAAATCTATATCAGGATGGGAGACATGTTTACCAGGAAGTGGCCAGGAAGGGGGACAGAACTACACAATGAAAGGGGAGGGGAGCAACTCGTACGTCTTTATGGGATTTCGAGATGTTCAGACTTTGAAATGTAGATGTGGATTACAGGTGACATCTGAATCCATTCCAGGCTAAAATCTCTGTCTAATATGCTGCAATTTATTTCCAGAAAGATCAATCCAACTTCTGTGTCTGGAAAGGGCAGGGGCTCAGTGTCCATGTGTGGTAAGCATGAGCGTGATGCCCCCTGCTGAAGAGAAGACGGCAAAGGTAAGATTACAATCAATTCTTTATATAATAGGATTAGTTGGCACTTCGGAAAAAAAATTGGGTTTAGGGCTACAGTTTGGGCACTCGGCCTGTAAAAGGTTCGCCATGACTGCCCTAGGGTCTCCCGTCGGTGAATGGGGCGCCACAACCCTAGGGCGTCATAACCTCCATTGAGAGGAAGGGCAAAAATTAGGGGTAAATTAGGGATAGCCCCCCCCCCCTCCTTCCGGTATTTACCTGTTTTGTTGCCCTTACACTATTAAGGTGAGTGTTATACTTTTTGGTAAATTTTATACCTTTTAAATGATAGATTAAAGGTTATTTTTTATGGGAATTTTTTCTTCTGGTCTTTAACTGTGTGCGGTATACTGTCAGTGTGTCATGGCTGTGTGCGGTATATGCCCAGTGTGTCAGACCTATGTGCGGTATTTGGCCAGTGTCAGAGCTGTGTGCAGTATATGGCAGTGTGTGCTAGCATTGCTGTATGTGCTGTAATGTATAATGAAATGTATATGTAATGTAATATATGTATAGCTGTAATGTGCTGTAGCCAGTATAAACAGTAGCTGTTTTAAAGGGAACCTATCAGGTGCAATATGCACCCAGAACCACATGCAGTTCTGTGTGCATATTGCTAATCCCTGGCTAACTGTCCATGTATCTGGTAGCATAGATAAAGAGGTCTATAGAAAAAGTATTTCTAAAGATGTTTTATCGTATGCTAATGAGCGAGGGGACTAGCCCCCTAGGCATTGCTTCCCTTGCTGGTCAGCTCCATTAGCATGTTAATACGTCCCTGTGGGCGTGCTAACATGATAATGAATGTGCAGCGTCAGAGGATGATGTCACTCACCTCTCTGCTGCCATCGCCGCTTGATGCTCGATTTCGGCTCAGTGTGCATAATCCCGGACTTTCGGTCATGCGCACTGAAGCCAGGACGCGTACACCCGACTTCATAGTGCGTGTGGAGACACGGAGCTCAGTGGCTGCTCTCGTCCGCTAAAACCCGCCGCCTTTAGAAAGACAGTGTGGCTCAGGGCTCATCCCAACTGAACGCCGGCCTCCTTAACCGTGGGCGTAACACTACTCAGACAACACAGGGTGAGGGAACCACAATAATTAGACTTTATTGGATCCCCAAAATATTAACGGCACATAACACATAACCAGCAAAACACACAAATGTAACAAACAACAGGGTCTCACCCTTCCGCTGGCTCACCAGGGATTTAGAATGTCCTTGCCTCAGAGCTTCCAAGGGCCACTTACTCCAATCCAGCAGTACCCCGCTTTCGGCGGGCACCCACCGAGATAGGAATAGCGCCAGATTTAGGAAGCTGTGTGAGGTCTGCAAAGTCTGTAGCCAGGTGACCGGATTGTCCCAACCTGAGTGTCCTCCTTAGGTAATCCTGGTATGATGATACCATCCTGGCAGCCGGGGTCGAAATCCCTAGACTGTGGATGTGGTCTCCAACTGGAACCGGAGTCCCTAGATTGAAGCCATAAGGTATCCTGATCCTCTAGTCAGCTCCTAAGAGCTTAGACTGGATCCATCAGCATCCATCAACCTTCATCAACCTGGTGGCTTAAAGAAATCCCTTTTATAGCCACAGCCTTCCACTTGGATACACTGCGTCCTCATCGATTGGTTGGACAAGATCGCCTCTCCCATTGGATGAATCTCAAGCTGCATGGACAATGTTCATCCAAATGATGTCTACAGAAAGACTGAGGGTATACATGTAGTCTGGAATGCATAGACTAGATAATGGCTACTAAGGTAATTACATTAGCAATACACAACTACAATACAATGATTACTGGAAGAGTCTGGAGAAACAATACATCTGGCTTTCAGTGGCCAACACAATTACATGAGTCAACAAGAGTCTTGTAAAAACAATGAGGGACTTATTCCCCGTGTATAAACAATCTATCATCCTGTCTGGCTGAATTTTAAGAAACTTTAACCCATGAGAGTCCATGTCGTCACAGTGCACATGACTGACTCCAGGATCATGCACACTGAGCCGAAATCCAGTGTCGGGCAGCGATGGCAGCATCGCATACAATAAAAACATCTTTAGAAATACTTTTTCTAAAGATCTCTTTATCTATGCTACTATAGACTGGGACAGTTAGACAGGGATTAGCAATATGCACACAGAACTGCTCGTGGTCCTGGGTGCATATTGCATCTGACAGGTTCCCTTTAAATGTCAACGACAGCAGCAGACGGCCAGAGTGCTCAATTCCAGATCTGCTCTGTCTTCTGATAGTGGCCGTGGCTGGGTACTGCACATCTGCTCCCATGCTAAGCAATGAGGCGGATGTGCAGTACCCGCATACTTGTGCTCACATGACCCTCCACTCTTGCCACTGACATGGGAGAATCCTAAAAGTGTGCAGAGCATGCGTTGTGAGAATTCCTCACCTAGAGTCACTTCAGATTTTTATTATAAAAAATTAAAATTAAGCATCAGCTTGGTACTTTCCGGGCCCCACTCCCCTCTGTGGCTAAGTAGAAGAGCTTGCTTTCAGGAGCTCACACTTGGGATTTCAGTGAGCTGCTTGTTTGGAAAGCCCTATCCCCCTCGTTGCACCAGTGCCCCCGATCTCTGAGCTTCGTGGGAACAGTCCATAGAGATCCTGTCTCCGCAGGTTAATTGCTGGGTCGCCTGAAGCTTCTCCCCGACCTAGGGTCCGTGTACCCCGTCGTGCCTTTGGTCCCGGACCAGTGATTAGCCCCAGACTGCTGACCGTCCTCCAAGACAGGTCCCAGGCACATAGCCTCAATCCCCTGCGACCGGGGGTCTGACTCCTCTAGGTCCAGAACACCGTCTGCGACCTAGTCTGCTTCCCCTGGAAGCTACAACTCCCAGCTTCCTCAGAGCTCCTCTCAGCTCGAGGGTTCCAACTCAACTCCACTGACACCTCCCACCTCCCTGCCTGACCCCTAGGTGGGCGGCCCTATTCTAGCTTAAGCCAACCACTGGTGTGCCTGAGAGGGTGTGGTGCAAGGTGTATCTAGAATTTCTATTTGCTGATGGAGGCAGTACTGCAGGACAGAGACCCAGAACTTTGGGGGGTTGAATCCTGCACGGGGAGAGAAAGATTGTGCAGAGCCCTGTGACAACCTGAATAGTCCAGGGGAGTCACATTCCCCCTTGGTTAAACGTAGCTTGTCCCTGACCTACAGGACATCCAGAGGTTTATTTTTGGTTAGCTAGAAAAAGAGAGAAAAATAAGTTTTATTAACAATTCCTCATCCGTCACAGGGGAGGCACATTACTTAAACGTTACATGTAAAACTCTAAGGGGTACTTTGCACGCTGCGACATCGCTAGCCGATTGTAGCGATGCCGAGCGTGATAGTCCCCGCCCCTGTCGCAGATGCGATCTTTTGTGATAGCTGCTGTAGCGAACATTATCGCTACGGCAGCTTCACACGGACTTACCTACCCTGCGACTTCGCTCTGGGCGGCGACCCCCTCCTTCCTATGGGGGCGGGTCGTGCGACGTCACAGCGACGGCAGGCGGCCAATAGAAGCAGAGGGGCAGAGATGAGCGGGACATAAACATGCCGCCCACCTCCTTCCTTCCGCATAGCTGCGGCAGGCAGGTAAGGAGATGTTCCTCGCTCCTGCGGCTTCATACACAGCGATGTGTGCTGCCGCAGGAACGAGGAACAACATCGTACCTGTCGCTGCAGCGAAATTATAAAAATGACCGACACTACACAGATCACCGATTTACGACGCTTTTGCGATCGTTTATCGGTGCATCTAGGCTTTACACGTTGCGACGTCGTTACTGGCGCCGGATGTGCGTCACTTTCGATTTGACCCCGATGATATCGCAGTAGCGATGTCGCAACGTGCAAAGCCCCCCTAAGAGTTCATTTTTATTCATAGAACCCTGGGAACGCTACCGGTTGTAGCGGTAGTCGGTGCTCAGCCTACTTCACTGCAGCACCTTCCTTCAACAGTCCATTCCCAATGTTCCTCTCGCTTCAACCCGCCATCCAAACAACCTGAACTCCACTGCTTCCTACTTGGTTCTGTGACAGGGTTGAAGTCCTGTAGGCATAAAAGACGACTCTGGTGGGCGCACTGGGCGCAACTATATACAAAAAGCACAAGTCCGTGCTGGCCACTGCTAGTCCCGCAGCCATGGTCCATATTTAATTTTATATAGCAGAAAATCAGGTGACTTTCCTGGATAATCACATTTTCATTCTTTCAAAACATTAGCAGCATTTTCTAAACTTTACTTATCATTTGTTTCATGAAAATAATAAACTAAGAAAAATAAAAAGAAAACACAGAATCAACACATTTTAACTTTATATAGCTAGGTACCGCTACCACTATTCTCTATCTCTCAGTGGGGGCTGACGAAAGTTAACCCAGGTCGACCTTTTCAATTCTGGACCCTCTTCTTCCCCCTGTGATGTGGCAATGACTCCTACAGGTTCCTCACACTCAGTGGCAGGTGTGACTGGTAGGACTCTACGTGTTCGTGGTAAGGGTAAGGGTACTACTCTAGGTGCGGGAGAGGGTACAGTGTCAGTAAGCCTTTCCTGTTCTGGTTCCTCCGCAGGTTGTGGGAATGTTAACACAGGGACAATCACTGCTCCATTCTGCATGGGCCAGTCTTCTGGAAAATCACCTAGAATGGTACAGATCATCCTCTTCTTTCTTTCCACTATCTGAGGTTGGGGCTGAGGTTCATCTGGAACTCTGAGGGGTTCTGGACACTTCTTCAAGTGATCCCTGGAGATGGTAGACGTGTTTCTTCCCTGAACAACAGTGAAGAAAAACGTCCCGCACCACTGGGTATTACCTTGCGGAATCACACGTTTGCTATGAGTTTGGCTCCAAAGTCAAATGTCCACCACTTGCGGGGTGCCCGTCCAGATAAGAAAGGATGAATCCAAGTGCTCCAGAAATGAAAAAGACCGCACTCGTCCGCTGTGCCGGAATCTTTTTATTATAATACGTGCAGGTTAAAAGGCAGGAGGGAAACTAGGTGCAGGTTCCTCGCAAGGGACGACGGCCATTTCGCCTGTAAATTAGGCTTCGACTGGTCCACAAAAAGGATTCCGGCACAGCGGACGAGTGCGGTCTTTTTCAATTCTGGAGCACGTGGTGTTATGATCCGGAACCATGGAAGACCACCATAAATCATTGGTAAAAGGTGACAAGAGCATTGGCAATTAATCTGACCGCCATCCCCTTACTAACCATCACAACTAGAAGTTGCCGAGGGGTGAACTAACATCCTGTGCACCGCGAACCCAGCCAGAGAACTAGCTATCCTAAAGGAAGGAAAGATGACTAACTCTTTGCCTCAGAAAATAAATAAAGAATAGCAAGCCCCCCACATTCAAAGACTGCGGTGATATAGGAAAACACAATACACAGATAGATGATAGGATTAGCAAAGGTGAGGCCCCCACTGACTAAAATAGGAAAGGATAGGAAAGGGGCTGATGGTGGCCAGAGAAAAACCCTACAAAATTCCAAATTCCTGATAGTACAAAAAAGCCCTCAGATCGCTAGATCTGAACTCCGTCCTATACCAGGCGCTCTTATCGTACCAATGAACAGAAAGCAGGAACCATTACAAATCCAAGAAGCCACAAACACATGAACTTATAGGAGCAATACTCCAAACATAGCTGCAGGGAGTTTCCCAGCTAAGCCACTGAGTGAAGATCTCTGCATGCAAATAAACTGAAAACAACCAAAGTAAACGATAAACTCAGAGAAGAGTAAAAGAACCAAACAACAAATAAAGAGCAAAGCACTTATCTGGGGTAGATGTGGTCTGGAGCAGGATGAAGCAGGCTGGTGAACAAAGAACAACTGATATCCGGCATAGCCTGCTATCAGACCAGGGTTTAAATAAGCAGAGAGTTAGCAATGGAAACACCCATTGCTCAACACACCTGGTCTCTGTCCAAACCATTCCTGGCCACAAGAGGGAACCTCCCAGCAGCCAAAGCATAACTGACATTCACAACAACTTGGTTCTTCCCTGATCCTAACTGATAAGGCAGGTCTTCTGATAGTCAAAGTTAGAGGGTTGCACCACATAAGGTTCCTTCTCCCGTTGGTGCAACTTTCTCTTCCTCTTCAGTACCATCTCGCCTGGTGAGAATGGGGTAGCTTTTGCCTGCTTGTTGAAGTTCCTTTCTTGCTTCTTTCTACTTTCATTCAAATTCTCTTCAACATACTCTTGAATCTGTTTATACTGGATCTGGCGACGTGAGTCCCAATCTGCTTCGGGTGTGTAGGCTTCAGGCAGTTCAACCTTCATTTCTAAGTCCACTGGGAGTCTCCCAGGTCTGGCTCTCATCAGGTAAGCAGGTGTACACTTGGTGGATCACACAGGAATGTTATTGTAGATGTCAATGAGATCTGGCAGTTTTTCAGGCCACTGGTTCCGCTCCTCAAGTGGAAGAGTCTTCAGCAGGTTGATCACCAAGTGGTTCATCTTCTCGCACATCCCATTGATTTGGGCGTGGTAGGGTGTAGTACGTATATTCTTACACCCGTACAGACTACAGAATTCCTTGAAGATTTCGGCTTCAAACGCTGGACCTTGATCGGTGAGTACTTGATTGGGATACCCATGCAGCCTGCAAAAGTGTGCTTGGAATGCCTTCGCTGCTGTGCTGGCAGTTAGATCTTTCACAGGTACCACCACCAGGAATCGGGAATAGTATTCTACCATCATGAGTGCATAGGTTTAACCACTCCAGCTTGGGATGAGCTTGACGTGATCCAAAGCTACAATCTCCAGGGGCTGCTTGGTGACTATTGGTTGGAGTGGTGCTCTCTGACTGGTGCCATCTTGCCTCCTCAAGGCACAAGGACCACAGTTCCTGCACCTGGCTTCTATGGTATCTCTCACCCCAATCCAGTAGAAGCGACTTCTCAGCAACATCTCCAACTTTTTCCATCCAAAGTGCCCTGCTCTGTCGTGGTACGCATCCAGGACCACCGGGACGTATGCTTTAGGTATCACTATCTGGCAGATTCTTCCATGCGTCTTAGGATTAGTAAGACTTCTGCATAACTTGCCTTGAAGAAGATACAGTCGACTCCTGTCCTGACACAGCTTCTTGGCTTCTTCTGGGGCACCTGGTTCAAGACGGAAGCCAGCTTGGGCTTTGAGTTTTGATTAGCCGGATTGCAGGGTCACCATCCTGAGCTTCCTGCCAACCGTGATGGGGTAATGGATTGAAGGCTGCCTCCTGTTGACTGCTATGGGACCGGGGTTGTTCTACGTTAACAGGCCGATGAAAGGCAAGCAATTCAACCTCCTCCAGGTCATCTTCATCCTCTCCATCATCGGGTAAATGGGGCATCCTGGATAGTGCTCCGCATTGGTGTTCTTGCGGCCAGCCCGGTATTTTATAGTGAAATCATAGTTTGCCAGTCTTGCAACCCAACGCTGTTCCAGCGCTCCAAGCTTTGCTGTGTCCAGGTAAGTCAACGGATTATTATTCTTGTGCACAGTAAATTTTGTGGAATCCAGGTAGTGTTTGAATCTCTCGGTTATGGACCACATGAGTGCCAGGAACTCCATCTTGAAAGAACTATAGTTCTCAGAGTTTCTTTCTGTAGGCCTCAGCTTCCTGCTGGCATAGGCAATTACTTTCTCTTTGCCCTTCTGCACCTGGGACAGGACCGCTCCTAATCCTACGTTGCTGGCATCCGTGTACAGTACTAATGGGAGATCGTAGTCGGGATATGCGAGGATCTTATCCCTCGTCAGAGCTGACTTAATTTGCTTGAATGAATCTTCTTGTTCCTCACCCCACTTGAACGGAGGGCCAGAGGGCTTGCCATGCTTCGGTTGCCCCACCAGGTGATCTTGTAAGGGAGCCGCCATTTTGGTGTAGCCTTTTACGAACCTACGGTAGTACCCCATCAGGCCCAGGAACTGCCACACTTCTCTGACAGTAAAACAGGAGAAAGCAGGGGTTTCTACTAGTGAGGATACCGATTAATCCAAAATAATGCACAATAGAGCAACCTCTTGCAAATAATCTAATGAAATTTTATTAGTACAAAATTACAGGCATAAGAGGAAAAAGTTCATTTCATAAAAATGTATATATAATAGACAGTCAGGCTAAAGTCGGGAAAATACCAGAAACCAGAAATATCGGGTAGTACACATTGGGGATAAACAGCTATATGAAAATATCAGCAAGGTACATATATATAAAGAGATGTTATAATGGCCATAGAAAAAAACAACAATGTCCAAGTGTGTCAGACAGTGAGGAGTTAAACTAGATCCACCTACAGGTGAATAATGATGTTGAGGCTAATGCCAGAACAAAGCTGTAAGCCTGAAGGGTGAATCTAGTTTGGCTAAACAATAAAGATAAGAAATGCAAAGCAGACCCGCTGATAGTGAGTATACATAATGTGATGTGCTCAGTTTCACAATCAACAACTAATACATGTAATTCCACAGGGCAGATTACCAGAGCTGTGAGCCCAAGGGCTGAATCTAGTTTAACTATACAATAGAGATAAGAAATGCAAAGCAGAGCTGCTGATAGTTGGTATACATAGTGAGCGATGTGCTCAGTTTCACATTCAACAGCTTAATACGTGTAATACCACAGGGCAAATTACCAGCTGAGTTTAAAGTTAAAGAGCCGTAATAAATGTGAAACACTTACCCATATGTGTTGACTACCCGATGAGGCGTGCTCCGACGCGCACGTTTCGTGACCTTCCTCGGGAAGCTGCGCAGCTGGTAATTTGCCCTGTGGTATTACACGTATTAAGCTGTTGAATGTGAAACTGAGCACATTGCTCACTATGTATACTCACTATCAGCAGGTCTGCTTTGCATTTCTTATCTCTATTGTATAGTTAAACTAGATTCACCCCTTGGGCTCATGGCTCTGGTAATCTGCCCTGTGGAATTACATGTATTAATTGTTGATTGTGAAACTGAGCACATCGCTCATTATGTATGCTCACTATCAGCGGGTCTGCTTTGCATTTCTTATCTTTATTGTTTAGCCAAACTAGATTCACCCTTCAGGCTTAAGCTGGTGTCACACACAGCAACAACGACAACGACGTCGCTGCTACGTCACCATTTTCTGTGACGTTGCAGCGACGTCCCGTCGCTGTCGCTGTGTGTGACATCCAGCAACGACCTGGCCCCTGCTGTGAGGTCGCCGGTCATGCTGAATGTCCAGCTTCATTTTTTGGTCGTCACTCTCCCGCTGTGACACACACATCGCTGTGTGTGACAGCGAGAGAGCGACGAAATGAAGCGAGCAGGGAGCAGGAGTCGGCATCTGGCAGCTGCGGTAAGCTGTAACCAGCGTAAACATCGGGTAACCAAGGGAAGACCTTTCCCTGGTTACCCGATATTTACCTTCGTTACCAGCCTCCGCTCTTGCTGCCAGTGCCGGCTCCTGCTAAGTGCACATGTGGCTGCAGTACACATCAGGTAATTAACCCGATGTATACTGTAGCAAGGAGCCAGCGCTAAGCAGTGCGCGCGGCTCCCTGCTCTCTGCACTGTGACATGTAGCTGCAGCACACATCGGGTTAATTAACCCGATGTGTACTGTACCTAGGAGAGCAAGGAGCCAGCGCTAAGTGCGGCTCCCTGCTCTCTGCACTGTGACATGTAGCTGCAGCACACATCGGGTTAATTAACCCGATGTGTACTGTACCTAGGAGAGCAAGGAGCCAGCGCTAAGCGCGGCTCCCTGCTCTCTGCACATGTAGCGACGTTATGATCGCTGCTTCTGCTGTGTTTGACAGCTAAGCAGCGATCATAACAGCGACTTACAAGGTCGCTGTTACGCCACCGAAAATGGTGACGTAACAGCGACGTCGTTGTCGCTTAGTGTGAACCCAGCTTTACAGCTTTGTTCTGGCATTAGCCTCAACATCATTATTCACCTGTAGGTGGATCTAGTTTAACTCCTCACTGTCTGACACACTTGGACATTGTTGTTTTTTTCTATGGCCATTATAACATCTCTTTATATATATGTACCTTGCTGATATTTTCATATAGCTGTTTATCCCCAATGTGTACTACCCGATATTTCTGGTTCCTGGTATTTTCCCGACTTTAGCCTGACTGTCTATTATATATACATTTTTATAAAATGAACTTTTTCCTCTTATGCCTGTAATTTTGTACTAATAAAATTTCATTAGATTATTTGCAAGAGGTTGTTCTATTGTGCATTATTTTGGATTAATCGGTATCCTCACTAGTAGAAACCCCTGCTTTCTCCTGTTTTTCTGTATTTCCAATATGGGGTCTAGTGATTTTGGACACTAACTATGACAGGTCTAATTGTCCCTACCCTTTTCATAAATACAGTGCCTAGAAGTAGTATTCAACCACCTGCAGATTTAGCAGGTTTACACATTCGGAATTAACTTGGCATTGTGACATTTGGACTGTAGATCAGCCTGGAAGTGTGAAATGCACTGCAGCAAAAAAGAATGTTATTTCTTTTTTTATTTTTTTTTTTTAAATTGTGAAACGTTTATTCAGAGGGTCATTTATTATTCAACCCCTCAAACCACCAGAATTCTATTTGGTTCCCCTAAAGTATTAAGAAGAATTTCTGGCACAAAGAACAATGAGCTTCACATGTTTGGATTAATTATCTCTTTTTCCAGCCTTTTCTGACTAATTAAGACCCTCCCCAAACTTGTGAACAGCACTCATACATGGTCAACATGGGAAAGACAAAGGGGCATTCCAAGGCCATCAGAGACAAGATCATGGAGGGTCACAAGGCTGGCAAGGGGTACAAAACCCTTTCCAAGGAGTTGGGCCTACCTGTCTCCACTGTTGGGAGCATCATCCGGAAGTGGAAGGCTTATGGAACTACTGTTAGCCTTCCACGGCCTGGACAGCCTTTGAATGTTTCCTCCCGTGCCGAGGCCAGGCTTGTCCGAAGAGTCAAGGCTAACCCAAGGACAACAAGGAAGGAGCTCCAGGAAGATCTCATGGCAGTGGGGACATTGGTTTCAGTCAATACCATAAGTAACGTACTCCACCGCAATGGTCTCCGTTCCAGACGAGCCCGTAAGGTATCTTTACTTTCAAAGCGTCATGTCAAGGCTCGTCTACAGTTTGCTCATGATCACTTGGAGGACTCTGAGACAGACTGGTTCAAGGTTCTCTGGTCTGATGAGACCAAGATCGAGATCTTTGATGCCAACCACACACGTGACGTTTGGAGACTGGATGGCACTGCATACGACCCCAAGAATACCATCCCTACAGTCAAGCATGGTGGTGGCAGTATCATGCTGTCGGGCTGTTTCTCAGCCAAGGGGCCTGGCCACCTGGTCCGCATCCATGGGAAGATGGATAGCACGGCCTACCTGGAGATTTTGGCCAAGAACCTCCGCTCCTCCATCAAGGATCTTAAGATGGGTCGTCATTTCATCTTCCAACAAGACAACGACCCAAAGCACACAGCCAAGAAAACCAAGGCCTGGTTCAAGAGGGAAAAAATCAAGGTGTTGCAGTGGCCTAGTCAGTCTCCTGACCTTAACCCAATTGAAAACTTGTGGAAGGAGCTCAAGATTAAAGTCCACATGAGACACCCAAAGAACCTAGATAACTTGGAGAAGATGTGCATGGAGGAGTGCGCCAAGATAACTCCAGAGACCTGTGCCGGCCTGATCAGGTCTTATAAAAGACGATTATTAGCTGTAATTGCATACAAGGGTTATTACACAAAATATTAAACCTAGGGGTTGAATAATAATTGACCCACACTTTTATGTTGAAAATTTATTAAAATTTAACTGAGCAACATAACTTGTTGGTTTGTAAGATTTATGCATCTGTTAATAAATCCTACTCTTGTTTGAAGTTTGCAGGCTCTAACTTATTTGCATCTTATCAAACCTGCTAAATCTGCAGGGGGTTGAATACTACTTGTAGGCACTGTACGTCTCTTACAGTATTGGGCCTTGGCCAGTTCTGGATGGCTGTGATCTTCTCAGGATCCGGTGCCACGCCCTCGGCGCTGACCACATGTCCCAGGTACTGGACCTTAGGTTTCAGTAGGTGACACTTAGATGGTTTTAGCTTCATCCCATACCTGGATAGCGCTTCGAATACCTCCGACAGATGTTCCAGATTCGCTTCATACGTTTTGGAGTATACAATGACGTCATCTAAGTAAAGCAGAACAGTTTCAAAGTTGCACTGACCCAAGAAGCACTCCATGAGTCTCTGAAACGTTTCCAGTGCATTGCATAGCCTGAATGGCATGCTGTTGAATTCATACAATCCCATCGGGGTGGCAAAGGCAGTCTTCTTACGGTCTTCCTCAGCAACAGCCACTTACCAGTATCCACTAGTAAGATCAAGATTAGAGAAATAATTGGTAGACTTCAAGGCAGCTAGCGATTCCTCAATTCAGGGTAGAGGGTAGGCATCTTTATGTGTGATCTTGTTGTTTTGTCGGTAATTCACACAAATCCTCATGGTGCCGTCTTTCTTTTTTTACCAATACCAGGGGAGCTGCCCAAGGGCTACAACTATCATAGATGACCCCAGCCTCCTTCATGTATTTGAGCATGTCCTTTGCGCACTGATAATGGGCAGGTGGTATGGGCCTATACCTCTCATTGATGGGTGGATGAGCGCCTGTGGGTATGTGGTGTTGTACCCCTTTTATCTGCCCAAAATCTAGTGGGTGCTTGCTAAAGTCCTGCTCGTACTCTTGCACAACCCTGTAGACCCCTTGCTTGTGATGTGGAGGTGTAGAGTCAGTGCCCACATGTAGGTCTTGGCACCACTTTTCTAACTGTCTGTAGGGACTGTCACTGGGGGACTGATCTGATGTGTTTGGAGAATTCATTGCATGGATGGAATCTGTGTTTACTGTGAACAGCTTAGCAATTGTGGCATACCTGGGAAATGTAACTTCCTCTTCCCCGCAATTCAACACTCGCACGGGCACCCTCCCCTTCCGGACATCGACTACACCCCTGTAGAGTAAACCTGGCTCGACTATATAGTTGGGTGCTCTGGAGAAAACAAGTTCAGTAAATCACAAAAAGCTCCGGCACACCACAAAGAAATAAAAATAGGACCTTGGATGGTGCTAAATGTTGTTTTATTGAAATAAAAAATAGTCTGTCCCCAATGTTTCAGTCCTAATTGGACCTTTTTCAAGGACTATATCAGACTAGTGACATAAAAGAAAAAATATACAGTGTTAAGGCCCAATCACACACAACGACTTACCAGCAATCCCAAAAACGATGTGACCTGATAGGGATTGCTGGTAAGTCGCTGGGAGGTCGTGGGTGAGATGTCACACAATCAGATCTTACCAGCCATGCAGGAACAATACAGGTCGCAGTAGCGACTTGTATAACAATCTCAGCAGTCACTGTGACTCTGTCACACAGTGTCAAACACAGCGATGTGTCCTGCCCAGCAGGACATCACCTTTGAAGAAAATGGCCTGGACCATTCTGCAACGACTAGAGATCTCACAGCTGGGGCCTGATCGCTGGTAGATGTCACACATAACGAGATCGCTAACGGGATCGCTACTGCGTCACCAAAACGGTGACTCAGCAGCGATCTCGCTAGCGATCTCGTTATGTGTGACGGTACCTTTACAAAAAGGAAATAAAATAATCAAAAACAAAACATACCATGATAAAATAAATCACATATCATGAACATGGTTCAGAAGAATAATATCTCCACATGTAAAGTACAAACATTTACATAAACATCCATGTATAGAAGTCTAGAAATCTCCTAAGTTATGAGAAGTCTGTGGAAACATGTATATTTCATTACAAAATAGAGGTGACAAAAATTATTTGATATGTAAACATACCTAAATGTCAGAACTAATGGTCAAGTCGCACCAATAGGAACTGTGTAATGACGTCTTAAACAGGGAGAGACTATACACATAGTCTAAATGGAAAACATGAAACAGCTGTTAGAGAATCATGTGAAAATGTAACTGTCAGTATGATGTGATACAGGGTTATGGGGTATGTTGAATACCTGCATGTATATGACAAAACGCCCAAGGTAAGATCAATACTGTTTGGCCATACAGCATATTATATCCATCAGGGTAATATGGTCTGAAATGTTAAAGTACATATATGTACTTGTGTCAAAATTACACAAAGATAAGGGGGGGGAAGAGGGGGGAATGAACATATGTGTAAATAAGCATACTCAAACTAATGCCTGTAGACGTGAGGCAAAAATGCAAAATTGAACCAGTGCTGCTTGGTGTCACAGTAAAGAACATTCACCAGAGGAACACATATCTGATGCATTAAATGGAAATGGAACCTTTTGTCAGAGGGGCAAAAAAGAACAATGTAAGTACTGTACATGGTGGGTGTATAATGGCTCATTAAAGAAAAGAGAGATATATACTACCCTCTGACCCAGTATCACATCATGATTCATGGCAGATTATGCAATCTATAATACTCCCTAGGGCAGTGATGGCGAACCTATAGCACGCGTGCCAGACTGGGCACGCAGAGCCCTTTTTGCTGGCACGCACGCTGTCGCCACAATCAGCCACTTTGAACTGCCAGTGTGATCACGCCAGCAGTTCAAAGTGGTGTTTAGCAGAGGAGACATTTCTCCTCGCTCTGACACGTCTCCTTTCCTGGGCTGCAGGCCTGTTTCCTAGGAGACAGAGGAGAGTCAATAGGCGGCGCCGGTGTCTTGTGGCCACGCAGGAACTGAAGTGACTGAGGACTCAGCGGCGCACAGTGGTGGAGCGGTGCTAGAAGGTGAGTTTTTTTTATTTTTAAGCTGTGTGCGTGGCTGTGCCAAGGTGTGGGGGGACAGTGCCAGTACGGGGGAAACATGGAGCGCACGGGGGAAACATGGGGAGCACGGGGGAAACATGGGGAGCACGGGGGAAACATGGGGAGTACGGGAGAAACATGGGGAGCACGGGGGAAACATGGGAGCACGGGGGACTCATGGGAGCACGGGACACTCATGGGAGCACGGGGGAAACATGGGAGCACAGGGGAAACATGGGAGCATGGGGCAAACATGAGAGCACGGGGCATATACAAACAGAGCACGGGGCATATACAAACAGAGCACGGGGCAAACATGGGAGCACGGGGCAAACATGGGACCATGGGGCATATACAAACAGAGCACGGGGCAAACAGAGCACGGGGCAAACAGAGCACAGGGCAAACAGAGCACGGGGCAAACATGGGAGCACGGGGCAAACATGGGAGCACGGGGCAAACATGGGAGCACGGGGCATATACTAACAGAGCACAGGGCAAACAGAGCACGGGGCATCAGAGCACGGGGCATCAGAGCACGGGGCATATACAAATAGAGTACGGGGCATATACAAACAGAGCACGGGGCAAACATGGGAGCACGGGGCATATACAAACAGAGCACGGGGCATATACAAACAGAGCACGGGGCATATACAAACAGAGCACGGGGCATATACAAACAGAGCACGGGGCAAACATGGAAGCACGGGGTATATACAAACAGAGCAAGGGGCAAACAGAGCATGGGGCATCAGAGCACGGGGCAAACATGGGAGCACGGGGAATATACAAACAGAGCATGGGGCAAACATGGGAGCACGGGGCAAACATGGGAGCACAGGGCATATACAAACAGAGCACGGGGCAAACAGAGCACGGGGCAAACAGAGCACGGGGCAAACAGAGCATGGGGCATACAGAGCACGGGGCAAACAGAGCATGGGGAAAACATGGAGAGCACGGGGAAAACATGGAGAGCACGGGGCAAACATGGCTGCAAGGATGGGGGAAACGTGCAAAGAGGGGGAGGAAACATGAATGCAAGGATGGGGGAAACATGACTGTAAGCATGGGTGGAAACATGACTGCAAGAATGGGGGAAACATGCAAGGATGGGGGAAAACATGCCAGGATGGGGTACATTTAGCAGGAAGGGAAACATGCCAGGAAGGGGTACATTTACCAGTATGGGGGATACATTTACCAGGATGGGGGGATACATTGACCAGAATGGGGGGAAACATGAAAGGATGGGGGGAAACATGCCAGGATGTGGGTACATGAACATGCCAGGATGAGAAAAATGCCAAAATGGGGAACATTTAGCAGGAAGGGTGACATTTATCAGGATGGGGTACATTTACCAGGATAAGGGAACATGCCTGGATGAGGTACATTTACCAGGATGGGGTCATTTAACATCATGGGGGAACATGCCAGGATGGGATACATTTACCAGGATGGGGTACATTTACCAGGAATGGGGTACATTTACCATGATGGGGAATATGCTGGGATGGGGTACATTTACCAGGATGAGGCCATGATGGGGACAAATATACCAGAATGTAGGAAATATATATCAGGATGGGGGACATGTTTACCAGGAAGTGGCCCAGGAAGGGGGACAGAACTACAGAATGAAAGGGGAGGGGAGCAACATCTTTATGGGATTTCAAGATGTTCAGACTTTGAAATGTAGATGTGGATTACAGGATGAAATATGATTGCATTCTATGCTAAAATCTCTGTCTAATTTGCTGCAATTTTTTCCAGAAAGATCAATCCAACTGCTGTGTCTGGAAAGGGCAGGGGCTCAGCTTCAATGTGTGGTAAACGTGCAAGAGCGAGATGCCCCCTGCTGAAGAGAAGACGGCAAAGGTAAGGTTAAAATCAACTATTTACATAATAGGATTGGTTGGCACTTCGGAAAAAAAAATGGGTTTAGGGCTACAGTTTTGGCACTCGGCCTGTAAAAGGTTCGCCATGACTGCCCTAGTGGATCTCTGTGTGAAAGAAAGTAAAGACTATTAGATGCAAAATGAAGAGGTTAAACCAGAGGTGGTATGAGGAGAGCAAAGTACCTTCTATTGAAATAGTCATAAAGCCAGTGTAAGTCAATGGACGATACCTGTAACCATAAGGGATATAACTATAAGTGAACAGGTACATATGCATAAATATGCAGTTTACCATGTGTAAAACCATGTGGCAGATTAGAACGTACCTGCGTCAGTGAACGGGGAGAGGATCTTAGCTGGCGTGTGCACCATGCTGTGGTAGCCGTGGGTTATATAGGAGGGGACGTTGAACATCTGCGTGCACTTCCTGGTTTGGAGGTGGAACGCAGCGTGAGTAATATGACACTGGCGTGCATGCTCAGAAGGAACCTGTTTCGCGCATGCGCATGGCGTGGGGGCGCGGTGAATATTGCCTGGTTACAGGGAATGTGATGGAGGATGGTGGTAGTGCAGCGCTAGTCAGCGCTTGCACAGTGAGATGAGTGTGTGGTGATTAGACAAGAGGAGAGGAATCTGAAGGTGTGCGTTCACATACTAACCTACAGTTAGGTCCAGAAATATTTGGACAGTGACACAAGTTTTGTTATTTTAGCTGTTTACAAAGACATGTTCAGAAATACAATTATATATATAATATGGGCTGAAAGTGCACACTCCCAGCTGCAATATGAGAGTTTTCACATCCAAATCGGAGAAAGGGTTTAGGAATCATAGCTCTGTAATGCATAGCCTCCTCTTTTTAAAGGGACCAAAAGTAATTGGACAAGGGACTCTAAGGGCTGCAATTAACTCTGAAGGCGTCTCCCTCGTTAACCTGTAATCAATGAAGTAGTTAAAAGGTCTGGGGTTGATTACAGGTGTGTGGTTTTGCATTTGGAAGCTGTTGCTGTGACCAGACAACATGCGGTCTAAGGAACTCTCAATTGAGGTGAAGCAGAACATCCTGAGGCTGAAAAAAAAAGAAAAAATCCATCAGAGAGATAGCAGATATGCTTGGAGTAGCAAAATCAACAGTCGGGTACATTCTGAGAAAAAAGGAATTGACTGGTGAGCTTGGGAACTCAAAAAGGCCTGGGCGTCCACGGATGACAACAGTGGTGGATGATCGCCGCATACTTTCTTTGGTGAAGAAGAACCCGTTCACAACATCAACTGAAGTCCAGAACACTCTCAGTGAAGTAGGTGTATCTGTCTCTAAGTCAACAGTATAGAGAAGACTCCATGAAAGTAAATACAAAGGGTTCACATCTAGATGCAAACCATTCATCAATTCCAAAAATAGACAGGCCAGAGTTAAATTTGCTGAAAAACACCTCATGAAGCCAGCTCAGTTCTGGAAAAGTATTCTATGGACAGATGAGACCAAGATCAACCTGTACCAGAATGATGGGAAGAAAAAAGTTTGGAGAAGAAAGAGAACGGCACATGATCCAAGGCACACCACATCCTCTGTAAAACATGGTGGAGGCAACGTCATGGCATGGGCATGCATGGCTTTCAATGGCACTGGGTCACTTGTGTTTATTGATGACATAACAACAGACAAGAGTAGCCGGATGAATTCTGAAGTGTACCGGGATATACTTTCAGCCCAGATTCAGCCAAATGCCGCAAAGTTGATCGGACGGCGCTTCATAGTACAGATGGACAATGACCCCAAGCATATAGCCAAAGCTACCCAGGAGTTCATGAGTGCAAAAAAGTGAAACATTCTGCAATGGCCAAGTCAATCACCAGATCTTAACCCAATTGAGCATGCATTTCACTTGCTCAAATCCAGACTTAAGACGGAAAGACCCACAAACAAGCAAGACCTGAAGGCTGCGGCTGTAAAGGCCTGGCAAAGCATTAAGAAGGAGGAAACCCAGCGTTTGGTGATGTCCATGGGTTCCAGACTTAAGGCAATGATTGCCTCCAAAGGATTCGCAACAAAATATTGAAAATAAAAAATTTTTTTTTGGGTTTGGTTTATTTGTCCAATTACTTTTGACCTCCTAAAATGTGGAGTGTTTGTAAAGAAATGTGTACAATTCCTACAATTTCTATCAGATATTTTTGTTCAAACCTTCAAATTAAACGTTACAATCTGCACTTGAATTCTGTTGTAGAGGTTTCATTTCAAATCCAATGTGGTGGCATGCAGAGCCCAACTCGCCAAAATTGTGTCACTGTCCAAATATTTCTGGACCTAACTGTATATGGTGCAGGATATAGGTGAAGTTATGGTGCTTGTCTTATGACCTCTTTGGGAGTAAGTGAGCCAGTGAATATGCTATGAAGGACAGGTGGATCACGTGACCAAAGGAGCCTAGAAAAACAGATAAAAGAATTAATGAATGCATCCAAGTACAAGAGAGTAAAATACAGTCACGTTAAATATCATGAGATATACCAATATGACATTACATTAAAATGCTGGGGAGACAAGTAATTGAGGGGTAATCTGGTGTGTATATAAGATTAAAAATGGACCTCATATTCACGATTTAACCCCTTGGGAAGGGGTGCCTAATGTGTAAATCCAAAAGGCTTCCCTTTCTTTTAGTTTACGGATTCTGTCACCCCCTCTCCGCATTTACGGGATGTGCTCAATAATTTGGAACCTCAATTGTGCCACTGTGTGATTGGCTGTGATAAAATGATGTGGAATAGGAAGTAGGGTCTGCTTGCACCGAATAGTCGATTTATGTTTGCTTATTCGGTTTCGGATATGTTGGGTGTCTCCCCAACATACCGAAGACCGCATGGATATTTGATGAGATACACCACAAAGGAAGATTCACATGTGTAAAAAATTTTGATGGAGAAAATCCTACCAGTGTGAGGGTGTGTAAACGTATTGCCTTTGGTGAGGTTGTTGCATTGAAAACAGTGCAAGCAGGGGAAATTGCCCACTTTGGGTGTCCCCAGGAAAGTCTAGTGTGATTGAGTCACAGCCGACACTATATCTGCTCTGATCAAATTATCCCTGAGGTTCCTTGGTCTTTTGTGGTAGAATAGGGGTGGTGTGGAAAACTCAGTAATTGAGGGTATGCCTTTTGGAGAAGCGGCCAGTGTTTGGAGATGATGCCCTTAAAAATTGGTGAAAACGGTGGTAAGTCTGGACACATGTAATGCGGGGATTATTAGTACCGTGTTCATGGACTCGGAAAGACCGGTTATGTGCGACCGTGGCAGGGTAGCCCCTTGAAATGAACTTTTCACCCATTTCTTGAAACCGTGATGTTTGCTGTCCGGGGTCCGAAACTATCCTCTCAATCCTTTTATGTTGTGAGATATGTAACGCCTTTTTGGTATGTAAAGGATGACAGCTTGAGTAAAGCAATAAACTGTTCTTGACAGTAGGTTTGACAAAAAGGTCCATATTGATATTGCCCTCAGGTGATAATATGACCATAGTGTCTAAAAAATTGATCTGAATAGGGTCACTATGTATGGTAAATGTTAGACCAGGTCTATAGGAGCTAATATCGTGATCAAAAATATTAAGGGAATCAATGTCCCCGAGCCATATGACAAAAATATCGTCTATATACCTTTTCCAAATGATGGCATGTTGTGTCCATAGGGGATGGTTATAGATATACGTGTATTCAAAATGTGCCATGTAGATATTAGTATATGGAGGTGCCATATTAGACCCCATGGCTGTACCCCGCTGTTGCATGTAAAATTGGTCCTCAAAGAAGAAAAAATGATGTCCCAACACTAGTTGGAGTAAGTCCATGCAAAAGGTGTGTTGAGCTGGGGAAAAGGTTCTGTGTTGTTCTAGAAACCAGTCAACCGCTTGAATGCCATCACTATGCTCGATACTAGTGTAAAGACTATTGACATCAAAGGTGATGAGTAGGCAATCAGGTGGTATAGAAGTTAAACTCCTTATTTGTGTAAGAAAATCCGAAGTGTCCTTCAGGTAAGAGGGTATCAGGGGAATTAAGGGTGTCAAAATCTTATCTATAGTAATAGCCAAGGGAGAGATGATGGATTCTGTCGAAGCCACTATAGGACGCCCAGGGGGTCTCTGAAGATCTTTATGGATTTTTAGTAGAATATAAAAGACTGGTGTGTTATGATCCGGAACCATGGAAGATCACCACACATCATTGGCAAAAAGGTGACAAGAGCCTTGGCAACTAATCTGGCCGCCATCCCCTTACTAACCAACACAACTAGAAGTAGCCAAGGGGTGAACTAACATCCTGTGCACCGCGAACCCAGCCGGAGAACTAACTATCCTAAAGGTAGGAAAGATGAATAACTCTCTGCCTCAGAAAATAGAAAAGAATAGCAAGCCCCCCACATTCAAAGACTGCGGTGATATAGGAAAAACACAAGACACAGGTAGATGACAGGATTAGCAAAAGGTGAGGCCCCCGCTGACTAAAATAGGAAAGGACAGGAAAGGGACTGATGGTAGCCAGAGAAAAACCCTACAAAATACCAACTTCCTGATAGTACAAAAAGGCCCTCAGATCGCTCGATCTGAACTCCGTCCTATACCAGGTGCCCTTGTCATACCACTGAACAGAAAACAAGAATTATAACAAATTCAACAAGCCATAAACACATGGACCCAAAGGAGCTATACTCCACACAGAACTGCAGGGAGTTCCTCAACAATCCACTGAGGGGGAAAATCCCTGGAAGGAAATAAACTGAAACCAACCACAACAAATGACAAACCCAGATAAACAAAAGAACCAGACAATAAATAAAGAGCAAGCACTTATCTGGGGAAAATGTGGTGTAGGGCAGGATTAAGCAGGCTGAAAATACAAAGTACAACTGACATCCGGCAACAGCCTGCAATCAGACCAGGACTTAAATAAGCAGAGAATTAGGAAAGGAAACACCCACTGCACAACCCACCTGGTCTCTGTCCAAACCCTTCCTGGCCACCAGAGGGAGCCTCCCAGCAGCCAAGACATAACTAACATTCACAACACTGGTGTCACTGGATTTGTCCTAATGAGGAATTCTGCCAACTTGTTATCAATAGTGCCCTGTAGGAGATGGTAGTCAACCTTATTTTTGATGAGGTTGCGGATACGTGTGGTGGGGTCTCGTGGAACAGGTAGGTATGTGGACGTGTCATTTAGTTGTCTATGTATTTCTGATAGATAGTACGTTTTATCTAGTGCCACAATAGAGCCCCCTTTGTTGGCTGGTTTGATCACAATGTCTTTATTATTCTTTAGTCCCTGAATAGCCCTACCTTCATCAATTGTGAGCCGGGTACAGCCATGGGGTCTAATATGGCACCTCCATATGCTAATATCTACATGGCACATTTTGAAGACACATATATCTATAACCATTCCTATGGACACAACATGCCATCATTTGGAAAAGGTATATAGACGATATTGTTGTCATATGGTACGGGGACATTGATTCCCTTAATATTTTTCATCACAATATTTGCTCCTATAGACCTGGTCTAATGTTTACCATACATAGTGACCCCATTCAGATCAATTTTTTAGACGCTATGGTCATATTATCACCTGAGGGCAATATCAGTACAGACCTTTTTGTCAAACCTACTGACAAGAACAGTTTATTGCTTTACTCAAGCTGTCATCCTTTACATACCAAAAAGGCGTTACCTATCTCACAACATAGGAGGATTGAGAGGATAGTTTCGGACTCCGGACAGCAAACATCATGGTTTCAAAAAATGGGTGAAAAGTTCATTTCAAGGGGCTACCCTGCCACGGTCGCACATATCGGTCTTCCCGAGTCCATTACATGTGTCCAGACTTACCACCCTTTTTCACCAATTTTTAAGGCCATCATCTCCAAACACTGGCCGCTTCTCCAAAAGGCATACCCCTCAATTACAGAGTTTTTCACACCACCCCTATTCTGCCACAAAAGACCAAGGAACCTCAGGGATAATTTGATCAGAGCTGACATAGGGTCGGCTGTAACTCAATCACACCAGACTTTCCTGGGGACACCTAAAGTAGGCAATTTCCCCTGCTTGCACTGTTTTCAATGCAACAACCTCACCAAAGGCAATACGTTTACACACCCTCACACTGGTAGGATTTTCTCCATCAAAAATGTTTACACATGTGAATCTTCCTTTGTGGTATATCTCATCAAATGTCCATGTGGTCTCGGGTATGTTGGGGAGACACCCAACATATCCGAGACCGAATAAGCAAACATAAATCGACTATTCGATGCAAGCAGACCCTACTTCCTATTCCACATCATTTTATCATAGCCAATCACACAGTGGCACAATTGAGGTTCCAAATTATTGAGCACATCCCGTAAATGCGGAGAGGGGGTGACAGAATCCGTAAACTAAAAGAAAGGGAAGCCTTTTGGATTTACACATTAGGCACCCTTGAACCCAAGGGGTTAAATCGTGAATATGAGGTCCATTTTTAATCTTATATACACACCAGATTACCCCTCAATTACTTGACTCCCCAGCATTTTAATGTAACTGTCATATTGGTATACAGTATCTCATGATATTTACGTGATTGTATTTTACTCTCTTGGACTTGGATGCACTCATTAATTCTTTTATCTGTTTTTCTAGGCTCCTTTGGTCACATGATCCACCTGTCCTTCACAGCATATTCACTGGCTCACTTTCTCCGAAAGAGGTCACAAGACCAGCACCATAACTTCACCTATATCCTGCACCATATAGGTTAGTATCTGAACGCACACCTTCAGATTCCTCCCCTCTTGTCTACTCACCACATACTCATCTTACTGCGCAAGCGCTGACTAGCGCTGCACTACCACCAACCTCCATCACATTCCCTGTAACCACGCAATGTTCACCGCGCCCCCACGCCATGTGCATGCATGAAACAGGTTCCTTCTGCGCATGCGCTGGCGTGCGTGTCATTGTACTCACGCTGCGTTCCACCTCCAAACCAGGAAGTGCACGCAGATGTTCAGCGTCCCCTCCTATGTAACCCACGGCTACCACAGCATGGTGCACACGCCAGCTAGGATCCTCTCCCCGTTCACTGACGCAGGTACGTTCTAATCTGCCACATGGTTTTACACATGGTATACTGCATATTGCATATTTATGCATATGTACCTGTTCAATGATAGTTATATCCCTCATGGTTACAGGTATCGTCCATTGACTTACACTGGCTTTATGACCACTTTACTAGAAGGTACTTTGTTCTCCTCATACTACCTCTGGTTTAACCTCTTCATTTTGCATCTAATAGTCTTTACTTTCTTTCACACAGAGATCCCCTAGGGAGTATTATAGATTGCATAATCTGCCATGAATCATGATGTGATACTGGGTCAGAGGGTAGTATATATCTCTCTTTTCTTTAATGAGTCATTATACACCCACCATGTACTTACATTGTTCTTCTTTTTTTGCCCCTCTGACAAAAGGTTCCATTTCCATTTAATGCATCAGATATGTGTTCCTCTGGTGAATGTTCTATACTGTGACACCAAGCAGCACTGGTTCAATTTTGCATTTTTGCCTCACATCTACAGGTATTAGTTTGAGTATGCTTACTTACACATATGTTCATTACCCCCCCCCACCCCCCATTTTCCCCCTAACTTATCTTTGTGTAATTTTGACACAAGTAGATATATTTACTTTAACATTTCAGACCATATTACCCTGAAGGACATAATATGCTGTATGGCCAAACAGTATTGATCTTACCTTGGGCGTTTTGGCAAATACATGCAGGTATTCAATATACCCCATAACCCCGTATCACATCATACTGACAGTTACATTTTCACATGATTCTACAACAGCTGTTTCATGTTTTCCATTTTGACTATTGTGAGGCATCAACCGACAGCATTGTAAATGGCCGGTATGTTTTGAAGAAGCATTGGTGCTCTGCAATGTGAAGTTGGCTGGGGCCTGTGGTTCCACAGGATTGCATTACATGCAGAGACATGGAAGGGTGTGTGAGGCTGATTATACACTCCTTACCACCTGTGAGCGTGGCTCCAAGGGTTAAAACAATCCTGTGATTCTGAACCTGTAGCAGAGTGTCTAGGGCAGTCTAGGGGAGACTGGCTCTAGACTGTCAGTCTGAGTAGAGACTGGAAGGTGAGTGCAGCCAGGCTAGGGCTGTGGCTGCAGGGCTGAAGCTCACCTGGAGGAGAGACAGACAGGGGTCTGCAGAGTGTCTCTGGGTGAAGGGAAGGAACCACAGCAATTGGTGTTTACTGGCAGGAGCCAGTGTGTACAGGTGCCACACCTCCAATAGAGACTGTATTGGACTGGAAGCCCACGGTATGTGGACGTGCTATGTTTTTGCCTTAAGCTAGGAGAGGCTTTCTGTGTTACTTTGAGGTGCAGTGCAGTGCCTGTTTGTTAATAAAGTGCCTGGACTATTAATGTGATAAAGTGTTCCGGTGTGCCTCAATCCCACTGCCAGACATGTGTCCCCAATACACTCGGGTGCAGGCTGTCACACTATGTGTATAGTCTCTCCCTCTTTGACGTCATTACACAGTTCCTATTGGTGCGACTTGACCATTAGTTATGACATTTAGGTATGTTTACGTATTAAATAATTTTCGTCACTTCTATTTTGTAATGAAATATACATGTTTCCACAGACTTCTCATAGCTTAGGAGATTTCTAGACTTCTATACATGGATGTTTATGTAAATGTTTGTATTTTACATGTGGCGATGTTATTCTTCTGAACCATGTTCATGATATGTGATTTATTTTATCATGGTATGTTTTGATTTTGATTATTGTTTCATTTCCTTTTTGTAACACTGTATATTTTTTCTTTTATGTCACTAGTCTGATATAGTCCTTGAAAAAGGTCCAATTAGGACTGAAACGTTGGGGACAGACTATTTTTTATTTCAATAAAATGTTTAGCACCATCCAAGGTCCTTTTCTCATTTCTTTGTGGTGTGCCGGAGCTCTTTGTGATTTAATCGACTACACCCCTGGCCGTTAATACTGTGGGCCAATGCTCTGAGGGTAGGGGCTCTACCACTGCCTAGTAATCTTTTCCACGGGAGCCTACAGTTGCCCTGCATCATATCATCATCTCACTCCGCGGGGGCACTACAAGAGGGGCTACATCCATTACCTTTAGGCCTTGTGCGCACTAGACGGAATTTCCCACGGATTACCCGCGGATTTGCTGCATGTTTCACTGCAGAAAATGTTCATAACATCTCTGTAGTGATCACCAGCAAATCATATAGGGGAAAAAAAGCTGTGCGCACTAGTCGGATTTTGCCAGCTGCATGTTTTGCATGTCAATTCTTTTCCGCAGGTATCTGCGGGACTGGCTACTGGAGGAATCTTCAGTAATACCAGTCTTGTCCGTGGTTACATGCACTGGACTTTGGAGCTGCCACCTGAGCTCCGGAGTGCAGCGTAGACTAAACTGTGAGCGCCGAGTGATTGTTTCCCCAGCGATTGCTGTTTAGTTCAGGCTGGGCTGATCTCCGGAGCTCAGTTGACAGCTGTAGAGAGGCCGGGCTGCACTCCGGAGCTGTCACCTGAGCTCCGGAGATCAGCACGGCGTGAACTAAATGGCAATCGCCGAGGAATCAATCACTCGGTGCTCGTAGTTTAGTCTAGGCTGCAAGCGTCGGGGAATTAATCACTCAGCGCTCGCAGTTTAGTCTAGGCTGCACTCCAGAGCTCAGGTGGGAGCTCCGGAGTTCAGTGCAGGTAACCGCGGCCAGGCCTGGTATTACTGGAAATTCCTCCAGTAGCCAGTCTGACGCTGGCTGCGGCATTTCCGCACCAAATCCGTAGCAAAACACAACAAACCGCATGCGGATTTGGATGCGGATTTCGGTGCGGTATTTTCCCGCAGGTGCGGAAATCTTACTGAGCCTCCAGAATTTTCTAAAGAAAATTCCTTTTTCTAGTGCACACAGGGCCTTAAGGGTACTTTACACGCTGCGATATCGATATCGATAGCAAGCGTACCCGCCCCCATCGGCTGTACGTCACGGGCAAATCGCTGCCCGTGGCGCACAACATCGCTTATACCCGTCACACGGACTTACCTTCCCTGCGACGTCGCTCTGGCCGGCGATCCGCCTCCTTTCTAAGGATGCCACAGCGACATCACACGGCAGCTGTCCAATAGCAGAGGAGGGGCGGAGATAAGCGGCCGGAACATGACGCCCACCTCCTTGCTTCCTCATTGCCAGTGGATTCAGGTAAGGAGATGTTCGTCACTCCTGCGGTGTCACACATAGCGATGTGTGATGCTGCAGAAACAAGGAACAACCTGCGGCAAGCCCCACCAATGATATTTGGTAATGGAGCGACGTTTCAACGATCAACGATTTTTGACGTTTTTGCGATCGTTGAACGTCGCTCCTTGGTGTCACACGCTGCGATGTCGCTAACGATGCTGGATGTGCGTCACAAACACCGTGACCCCGACGATATATCGTTAGTGATGTGGCAGCATGTATATGGCCCTTTACACCTCCAATTTCTCCTCCAGATAGATTTGTGCCGCCCCTGCAGCGGATTGCTCGTGGCTCAAGGGTCTCCGGATCCAGGGGCTTAGGGGCCACACTCAAATGAAAAGGGAGTATTTACAGGGGTTTTGGTATAGTTTGTGACGCCACCCGTGGTGTGCAGTAATTGGGAGTACCGCCGCTGCCGTTGGGAGTACCTGGGGTGATGGAGTGGGGCAGCTAGATGACCTCCACGGGTAGGGATAGGCCCTTGGACTCTGGATGGTGATGCCGGGACGCAATGCAGGAGTCAGTCGGGTACTCACTCAGCAATGAAGCAGACGCTGACAACAGGGTAAACCAAGTCTCTGACTGCCGTTGCCTCTCGAGGGGAACTCGTCCGGGTCCTGTCCCCTGCAGCACTGCCTGGTGGTTTGTAACCTGCCTCCTGGCACAAAAATTTAGATTGTCCGTTGTGGCTCGGTAGCTTGAAGCTGTCCAGGCCCTGCTCCCCACTATGGCTAAGTGAAGGAGCCTGCTCTCAGGAGCTCACACTTGGGAATTCAGTGGGACGCTAGCTAGAAAAGCCCTATCCCCCCTCGTTGCGCTAGTGCCCCCAACCTCTGAACTTGATGGGAAAAGTCCATAAATGCCCTGTCCTCCTCAGGTTAATTGCCGGGTCACCTGAAGCTTCACCCCGACCTAGGGTCCTTGTACCCCAATGTGCCTTCGGTCCCAGATCGGTGATAGGACCAGGCTGCCGACCGTCCTCCTTGACGGGTTCCAGGCACCTAGCCTCAATCCCCTGCAACCGTGGGTCCGACTCCTCTAGGTCCAGACCACCGCCTGTGACCTAGTCTACTTCTCCCCTGGGAGCTCCAACTCCCAGATTCCTCAGAGCTCCTCACAGCTCGAGGGCTACCACTCAACTCTGGGGAGATGCTACTGCCACCTCCTCACACTGGGAGCTACTTCTGTTTTGCCTGTCAGCTCTGCTCTGCACTTCCTCCCTTGCTGACTTCCCCCGTCCCACCACTCTTTCTGACCCCTAGGTAAACTACCCTATTCCAGCTTAAGCAGCCCACTGGTGTGTCTGACAGGTGTGGTGCGAGGTGTAACTAGGATTTGTGAATGCTGGTGGAGGCAGTACTGCAGGACAGAAATCCAGAACCGTGGCGGGTGAATATTGCACGGGGAGGGCAGTTTGTGCAGTATCCTGTGATGACCTGAATGGTCCAGGGGCGTCACATTCCCCCTTGGTTAAACGTAGCTTGTCCCTGAGCTAAAGGACATCCAGAGGTTAATTTTTTTAACTGAAAAAGAGAAAAATAACATTTTTATTGACACTTTCCATCCCTCACAGGGGAGACCCATTACTTAAACATTTCATTAACTCTTAGAGTTCACCTTTTATAAAACAGTGGAACGCTACAGGTTGTATTGATAGCGGGGGCTCAAGCTGCTCCGTTGCAGCTCCTTCTTGCGACAGTCCTGTTCCAACGTTCTGGATCCCATTAACCCACCACCCAAACAAACCTGACCCGCTGCATTCCTACTTGGGGTCCATGACAGGGTTAAAGTCCTGGATTTTAAAAGGACGACACTGGTAGGCACAGGAGGTGCAACTCATTTACAATAGCACAAGTCCGTGCTGGCCGCAACCAGTCCCGCAGCCATGGTTCATTTTTACTACTAAAATACGAAGTCCATGCACCCGATGCAAACATTATATAACTTTTCATAATCAGATGAGGTACTCTGTTGATTAAAAACCCGGTAATCGACTTCCGGGAGGCGGAGCTACGAGGTAGCTGCTTTTATCATGAGCTCCTGCAGCAGCCTAGGCCAAAAACGTTATCCAGGCCCATCCTAACATCTCAAGGCTGCAGGGATAAGGACAGGACAAGGGGCGCACATCAGGCCTGGCTCTCCTGATACTCCAGAGGTGAAAGGTGTATGCTGCACCACAAAGAAAGGAGTGCTCTGACACAAAGCACCAGGCTGCAGGCTGTGGGCTGTGCTGCACAGAGAAACGCTGCCCATCCTCCCTGCAGCTGTGCCACTGCAAACGGAAAGCACCCGGGAACGGGTAAGAGAGGGGTTAAATATCGGGCACTAACATCCAGAAGGAGACAGGGAAGGGGACTGAAGTGCTTCCAGCGGCAGCCATAGTTTTCAGTGAACTCTCACACACTCCCTTCCCTGCACGATGCTGAAGTTGGTTTCTTATTCGTCCAGTTTCTTATTCGGGGCTGAAGTTGGTTTCTTATTCGTCAGTTTCTTATTCGGCAATTTAGTTTTTTCAGTTTTTTATGCATTTAACAACAAAAATAACACATGACAATAATAAAATACAATGCACTGAGGTGCCCTAATATAAATACACTCAAAACCAGCTGCGAAAATTATAAAACTGGCAAAAAAATGGGCATCAAAATGGGCACCGAAGTATGTTAGTGAAAGGATTAAATGGCTTTGGGCCACTGATCTAACACCACGATTGAATATCTAGTGATGCCTCTAATCAAACTCAAGTGTCTCCAGCCTGGCCCAAAGGGGTTCTGGGCATCAGAACTGGCATCAAAGTGGGCACACAGCCAATTTTCACAGATTTGAATAAGTAACTGGTGTTTTTGAGGCGTTAAATGGCTTTGGGCCACTGATCTCACACCAGATTTACATACCTAGTGGTGCCACACAACAAATTCAGATCACTTCAGCCTGGCCCAAACAGGTTCTGGGCATCAGAACTGGCATCAAAGTGGGCAAAACCCCAGTTTTCACAGATTTGAATAAGTAACTGGTGTTTTTGAGGGGTTAAATGGGTTTGGGCCACTGATCTCACACCACATTTACATACCTAGTGATGCCACACATCAAATTTAGATCACTCCAGCCTGGCCCAAACAGGTTCTGGGCATCAGAACTGGCATCAAAGTGGGCACACAGCCAATTTTCACAGATTTGAATAAGTAACTGGTGTTTTTGAGGGGTTAATTGGCTTTGGGCCACTGATCTCACACCACATTTACATACCTAGTGATGCCACACATCAAATTCAGATCACTACAGCCTGGCTTAAACAGGTTCTGGGCATCAGAACTGGCATCAAAGTTGGCAAAATCGCAGTTTTCACAGATTTGAATAAGTAACTGGTGTTTTTGAGGGGTTAAATGGCTTTGGGCCACTGATCTCACACCACATTTACATACCTAGTGATGTCGCACATCAAATTCAGATCACTCCAGCCTGGCCCAAACAGGTTCTGGGCATCAAAACTGGCATCAAAGTGGTCAAAACCCCAGTTTTCACAGATTTGAATAAGTAACTGGTGTTTTTGCGGGGTTAAATGGCTTTGGGCCACTGATCTCACACCATATTTACATACCTAGTGATGCCACACATCAAATTCAGATCACTCCAGCCTGGCCCAAACAGTTTCTGGGCATCAGAACTGGCATCAAAGTGGGCACACAGCCAATTTTCACAGATTTGAATAAGTAACTGGTGTTTTTGAGGGGTTAATTGGCTTTGGGCCACTGATCTCACACCACATTTACATACCTAGTGATGCCACACATCAAATTCAGATCACTACCTCCTGGCCCAAACAGGTTCTGGGCATCAGAACTGGCATCAAAGTTGGCAAAATCGCAGTTTTCACAGATTTGAATAAGTAACTGGTGTTTTTGAGGGGTTAAATGGCTTTGGGCCACTGATCTCACACCACATTTACATACCTAGTGATGTCGCACATCAAATTCAGATCACTCCAGCCTGGCCTAAACAGGTTCTGGGCATCAAAACTGGCATCAAAGTGGTCAAAACCCCAGTTTTCACAGATTTGAATAAGTAACTGGTGTTTTTGCGGGGTTAAATGGCTTTGGGCCACTGATCTCACACCACATTTACATACCTAGTGATGCCACACATCAAATTCAGATCACTCCAGCCTGGCCCAAACAGGTTCTGGGCATCAGAACTGGCATCAAAGTGGGCAAAACCCCAGTTTTCACAGATTTGAATAAGTAACTGGTGTTTTTGAGGGGTTAAATGGCTTTGGGCCACTGATCTCACACCACATTTACATACCTAGTGATGTCGCACATCAAATTCAGATCACTCCAGCCTGGCCCAAACAGGTTCTGGGCATCAAAACTGGCATCAAAGTGGTCAAAACCCCAGTTTTCACAGATTTGAATAAGTAACTGGTGTTTTTGAGGGGTTAAATGGCTTTGGGCCACTGATCTCACACCATATTTACATACCTAGTGATGCCACACATCAAATTCAGATCACTCCAGCCTGGCCCAAACAGTTTCTGGGCATCAGAACTGGCATCAAAGTGGGCAAAACCTCAGTTTTCACAGATTTGAATAAGTAACTGGTGTTTTTGAGGAGTTAAATGGCTTTGGGCCACTGATCTCACACCACATTTACATACCTAGTGATGCCACACATCAATATCAGATCACTACAGCCTGGCCCAAACAGGTTCTGGGCATCGGAACTGGCATCAAAGTGGGCAAAACCCCAGTTTTCATAGATTTGAATAAGTAACTGGTGTTTTTGAAGGGTTAAATGGCTTTGGGCCACTGATCTCACACTACATTTACATACCTAGTGATGTCGCACATCAAATTCAGAGCACTCCAGCCTGGCCCAAACAGGTTCTGGGCATCAAAACTGGCATCAAAGTGGTCAAAACCCCAGTTTTCACAGATTTGAATAAGTAACTGGTGTTTTTGCGGGGTTAAATGGCTTTGGGCCACTGATCTTACACCAAATTTACATACCTAGTGATGCCACACATCAAATTCAGATCACTCCAGCCTGGCCCAAACAGGTTCTGGGCATCAGAACTGGCATCAAAGTGGGCACACAGCCAATTTTCACAGATTTGAATAAGTAACTTGTGTTTTTGAGGGGTTAAATGGCTTTGGGCCACTGATCTCACACCACATTTACATACCTAGTGATGCCGCACATCAAATTCAGATCACTCCAGCCTGGCCCAAACAGGTTCTGGGCATCAGAACTGGCATCAAAGTGGGCAAAACCCCAGTTTTCATAGATTTGAATAAGTAACTGGTGTTTTTGAGGGGTTAAATGGCTTTGGGCCACTAATCTCACACCACATTTACATACCTAGTGATGCCACACATCAAATTCAGATCATTCCAGCCTGGCCCAAACAGGTTCTGGGCATCAGAACTGGCATCAAAGTGGGCAAAACCTCAGTTTTCACAGATTTGAATAAGTAACTGGTGTTTTTGAGGGGTTAAATGGCTTTGGGCCACTGATCTCACACCACATTTACATACATTGTGTTGCCACACATCAAATTCAGATCACTCCAGCCTGGCCCAAACAGGTTCTGGGCATCAGAACTGGCATCAAAGTGGGCAAAACCCCAGTTTTCACAGATTTGAATAAGTAACTGGTGTTTTTGAGGGGTTAAATGGCTTTGGGCCACTGATCTCACACCACATTTACATACCTAGTGATGTCGCACATCAAATTCAGATCACTCCAGCCTGGCCCAAACAGGTTCTGGGCATCAAAACTGGCATCAAAGTGGTCAAAACCCCAGTTTTCACAGATTTGAATAAGTAACTGGTGTTTTTGCGGGGTTAAATGGCTTTGGGCCACTGATCTCACACCACATTTACATACCTAGTGATGCCACACATCAAATTCAGATCACTCCAGCCTGGCCGAAACAGGTTCTGGGCATCAGAACTGGCATCAAAGTGGGCAAAACCTCAGTTTTCACAGATTTGAATAAGTAACTGGTGTTTTTGAGGGGTTAAATGGCTTTGGGCCACTGATCTCACACCACATTTACATACATTGTGTTGCCACACATCAAATTCAGATCACTCCAGCCTGGCCGAAACAGGTTCTGGGCATCAGAACTGGCATCAAAGTGGGCAAAACCCCAGTTTTCACAGATTTGAATAAGTAACTGGTGTTTTTGAGGGGTTAAATGGCTTTGGGCCACTGATCTCACACCACATTTACATACCTAGTGATGCCACACATCAAACTCAGATCACTCCAGCCTGGCCCAAACAGGTTCTGGGCATCAGAACTGGCATCAAAGTTGTCAAAATCGCAGTTTTCACAGATTTGAATAAGTAACTGGTGTTTTTCAGGGGTTAAATGGCTTTGGGCCACTGATCTCACACCATATTTACATACCTAGTGATGCCACACATGAAATTCAGATCACTCCAGCCTGGCCCAAACAGGTTCTCGGCATCAGAACTGGCATCAAAGTGGGCAAAACCCCAGTTTTCATAGATTTGACAAAGTAACTGGTGTTTTTTACAGGATTAACATTACTTTTTGCCACTGGTCTTATAGCAAGCACTAGCATAAAATATATCTACATAAAAATCACACTTTTTTTGCTGTCTGGAGAACTTAAAGGGAACCTGTCACCAGATTTGGAGCCTATAAGCTGCGTCTACAACCACTGGGCTCTTATATACAACATTCTAACATGCTGTATATAAGAGCCCAAGCCGCTGTGTAGAATATAAACACTTTATAATACTCACATAAATGGTCGCTGCAGTGGATGTGGCTGAAATGGTTTACTTCGTCCTCCGGTGCCTGCGCCTCCATTTTTGGCCATCTTTGTCGCCGCCTCTGTCGTCCTTGTGAAGTCGGAGTGCATTACGCGTCTGACGTCATACAGAACCACCGGCATTCAGGTCCTGCGCTGGCGCACTTTCATCTGTCCTGAGCAGGGCAGATCAAAATATTGTAGTGCGCATGCCTTTAACGATCAAAAACACTTTAATCAAAGTGAACAAATTGCTACTTTATACTTACTTGAATAAGTTACTGAAATGTTTTTAGAATTAAAGGGGCTGTCCAGCCTTAAGGTGGCTTTACATGTTACGAGATCGCTAAAGCGATGTCGTTGGGGTCACGGAACTGGTGACGCACATCCGGCCGCTTTAGCGATATCGTTGCGTGTGACACCTATTAGCGATTTTTAATCGTTGCAAACACGTTCAAAATCGCTAATCGGTGACATGCCCCCCTCTTCCCAAATATCATTGCTGCTGCAGTAACGATGTTGTTTCTCGTTTCTGCGACAGCACACATCACTCCGTGTGACACCGCAGGAACGAGGAACCTCTCCTTACCTGCGTCCCGCCAGCAATGAGGAAGGAAGGAGGTGGGCGGGATGTTACGTCCCGCTCATCTCCGCCCCTCCGCTTTGATTGGGTGGCGCTTAGTGACGTCGGTGTGACGCTGAACGAACCTCCCCCTAAAGGGGGCTTTACACGCTACGACATCGCTAATGCGGAGTCGTTGGGGTCACGGATTTTGTGACGCACATCCGGCCGCATTAGCGATGTTGTTGCGTGTGACACCGATGAGCGATTTTGCATCGTCGCAAAAACGTGCAAAATCGCTCATCGGTGACATGGGGGTCCATTCTCGATTATCGTTACTGCAGCAGTAACGAAGTTGTTCCTCGCTCCTGCGGCAGCACACATCGCTGCGTGTGACGCCGCAGGAACGAGGAAGCTCCCCTACCTGCCTCCCGGCCGCTATGTGAGGGGAAGGAGGTGGGCGGGATGTAACGTCCCGCTCATCTCCGCCCCTCCTCTTCTATTGGGCGGCGGTTCAGTGACGCAGCTTTGACATCACTGTGACGCTAAACGAACCGCCCCCTTAGAAAGGAGGTGGTTCGCCGGTCACAGCAACGTTGGCGGGCAGGTAAGTATGTGTGACGGGTCTGGGCGATGTTGTGCAACACGGTCAGCGATTTGCCCGTGTCGCACAACCGATGGGGGCGGGTACCCACGCTAGCGATATCGGGACCGATATCGCAGCGTGTAAAGTAGCCTTTAGAAAGGAGGTGGTTTGCCGGTCATAGCGACGTCGCTGAGCAGGTATGTGCGTGTGACGCTGGAGTAGCAATAATGTTTGCTACGGCAGCGATCACCACATATCGGCCGTGCGATGGGGCCGGGTGCTATCACGCTCGACATCGCTATCATCGGCTACCTATGTCGCAGCGTGTAAAGCGGCCTTTAGGCTAGAAATCTGCGTCAGTCTATGTGACAATAACATTGAGACTCCTCACATCACACACACTGCTCACTGTAAGGATTTTATGTGCCGGTGGCGAGATCTTCAGATGTTTGACCACAAGAATGTGATTTGCAGTCATGCTGGCACGTGCCAACTAAATGGTTGCAGCTTTGCTCAGTACGTGTTTTGAGCGAGAGCAGACATGTCTAGTCAGAATGAGCCCGGGAGTATGCAAATCCTATCCTTGTGGGCACACACACATCGATCCTGGAGCAGGCTTTGGCAATCTTTACAGTGAGCAGTGTGTGTGATGTGAGCTTTTATAAGAATATAGTCACATAGATTGACTGCAGATTTCTAGCACTAGACCCGACAACCCCTTTAAAGGATTTTGGGCCACAAATCTAGGCTTGCCACAGATAGTGATGCCTTATATAAAAACTAGCTCCTGGCATCAAAATGTGTGAAAGCAACCATAGTTTATTTATTTTAATATCTTGACACTGATTCCATAAACTCACAATTATGGTGAGGAATGGAAGTGTGATGGCAAAGGTTTTCTTATTTATGACAAGCTTTGTCATGCGTTACACACAAAATCTTACTTCAGGATCATTTGGGGTCTCACCTTTGCTTGATGCTGGTCCCATTATGCTATGTGCACACGCTGCATTTTTCGCATCATTTTTGCTCATTTTTCAAATGCGTTTTTGGTCTAAAAAATGCATGACTCTCCTTCCCCAGCAAAGTCTATGAGTTTTCATTTTTGTTGTCCGCACAGTGCCGTTTTGTTTTAGGTGCGTTTTAGTGGTGACCACAAAGATGCAACTGTGACGCCCTGGCCAAGCCAGGTAGTCACAGACATAGAACACACACCCCTTCCCTGGACAGGTCACACCAGTCACACATTCAAACCCTTGTTGCCACCCTCCAGGCTTGATGTCCACACCAGGTGGGGTGGAGCCAGGCAGTTGGCCCCGCCCACCGAGGAGCTCACAGGCCTGGAGGCGGGAAAACAGTCTAGTCTAGAGAGTCCAGTTGTGGGCAGTGGAGAGTGAGGAGTGAAACTGTTTGTGTCTGGGTTGGAGCCCAGGCACGTCCAGCAAGGTCAGCAGACGGTGGTGGCCGTCTGCAGGAGTTGGTGACGGTCAGCGGAACCGTAGGACCGGAGTCGGGCGGGGGCCTGCCGGTACCGAACCGGGGATCCGATTGGAGACAAGCACTAGGCAGGGTACTCAGACCCCGACTAGGCTTAAAGCCAACCTTTAGTCAAATTTCCTGATTTCAGTATGGACCTCAGGGGTTCATTCCCACCCAAGTCCCGATTGAAGGCAACAGCCCAACCATACCGGATAATCTTCCTGGATTAAGCTTTCTTTCTTAAGGAACGGGAGAGCTTATCATGAATTGCCCAAACTGTGGCATCTTTCCCTAAGTCATCCTCAGTTCTGCTCATATTGCAACTTTTATGACTGCAAAAGTAAACAACTTCATTGGCACAAGTTGCAAATTTTGCTGCGATTTTTAACGCAATCAAATCTGCAGCATGTGCACATAGCCTTAGAAGTCCCTGTTAGGTTGACCTAACAGTCACAGCTGTTGCCAGCGATGTCCGAATGCAGAGAGGGTACCGGTGACCCCCCTCTGCCCTCCCTTTAGCCTTCAATGAAAACAGGCAGACACCGTTGTACACGTAAGGCTAGGAGACGTGCGGCTCCGAAATAGAAAGTGTATTATATTGTTTACATTACAGAGTTATACAAAGTTGATTAGGGCGTAACTATGCAACATACATATTCATTAAAGGTGTGAATTACATATTCCCAGCAAGAGAAATTAACATAATGACTTATACTCCCATAACAAGATGTTTTTCAGTCGTCTCTAAGTCAAAACATTCTGCATCCTTGAGTTTGGTCTCAGTTTATCATGTAAATAAGTCTGGTTTGGTGTTGCCAGGGAGAATGAATTTCTATTATTTTCTAAGGGGTGCTTCACACACAGTGAGCTCGCTGCCGAGATCGCTGCTGAGTCACGCTTTTTGTGACGCAGCAGTGACCTCATTAGCGATCTCGCTGTGTGTGACACTGAGCAGCGATCTGGCCCCTGCTGCGAGATCGCTGCTCGTTACACACAGCCCTGGTTCGTTTTCTTCAAAGGCGCTCTCCCATTGTGACACACAGATCGCTGTGTGTGACAGCGAGAGAGCGACGAAATGAAGCGAGCAGAGGGCAGGAGCCGGCGTCTGGCAGCTGCGGAGGCTGGTAACTAAGATAAACATCGGGTAACCAAGGTGGTTACCCGATATTTACCTTAGTTACCAGCCTCCGCAGCTCTCACGCTGCCTGTGCTGCCGGCTCCGGCTCTCTGCACATGTAGCTGCATTACACATCGGGTTAATTAACCCGATGTGTACTGTAGCTAGGAGAGCAAGGAGCCAGCGCTCAGTGTGCGCGGCTCCCTGCTCCCTGCACATACAGCTAAGCGGTGTGCGCTGGTAACTAATGTAAACATCGGGTAACCATACCCGATGTTTACCTTAGTTACCAGTCTCCGCAGCTTCCAGACGGCGGCTCCGTGCAAGCGCAGCGTCGCTTGCACGTCGCTGCTGGCTGGGGGCTGGTCGCTGGTGAGATCTGCCTGTTTGACAGCTCACCAGCGACCATGTAGCGATGCAGCTGCGATCCTGACCAGGTCAGATCGCTGGTCGGATCGCTGCTGCATCGCTAAGTGTGAAGGTACCCTTAGTCAGTGAAAAAGGTTAACCCTTCCCTCACATCCCTGATAATTCATACTGTGTGAAACGCGCAGCAGGATGGCCGGTCACCAGGAGTCCCCCCTTACTTCAAAGAGTACATTGTTATAAGTTTTCTTTGAGCAGTACTTTTATTCAGATTTATGACCAAACAATTACAAATAAACTTGAGAGTGCCAATGCACATGGTTACACTGCCTGTGCCTCAAAAGTAAGTAAAACAAGATACAAAACAGAAATAAGTTGTTGTAGATTAAATATTACGCCTTAATGTAGTTTATCACCAAAATCCACATCCAAATAAAATTGTGGATTCTTCCAGTGAAGAACAAAATTATCTGTAGTAAATAAAATGTATTTCATTTTTTGTCTTCAACATTGATTGATTTGAAAATAATAATTTCTTGGATGTATTTGCTTATTCTAATTTATTAGCTCTGAAAACTTCATTAATCTTCAAGGCACAATTAATACATGGATGTCAGGTTTTCAAAATGACTGCAACAGAAAAGGGTAAGTTTCATTAAGTATAAAGTAGCATGCCTTAAATAAAATAGTATTTGGACACTGACCCAATTTTTTTTCAACCTGTTTACTGAAACGTATTTAAGTTCTAGTTATATAATGGACATGGACATAACGTCCAGACTTAAGGTACCGTCTCACTAAGCAACATCGCTAGCAACACCGCTGCTGAGGCACAACTTGCTAGCGATGTTGCTGTGTGTGACATCCAGCAGCACACTGGCCCCTTCTGTGAGGTCGTTGGTTGTTGCTGAATGTCCTGGACCATTTTTTAGTTGTTGCTGTCCTGCTGTGAAGCACACATCGCTGTGTGTGACAGCGACAGAGCAACAACTAAATGTGCAGGCAGCAGGAGCCGGCTCCTGCGGACGCTGGTAACCAATGTAAATATCGGGTAACCAAGAAGCCCTTCCTTTGGTTACCCGATATTTACCTTCATTACCAGCGTCCGCCGCTCTCACGCTGTCAGTGCCGGCTCCCTGCTCTCTGCACACGTAGCTGGAGTACATATCGGGTAATTAACCCGATGTGTACTGTGGCTAGGAAAGCAGGGAGCAAGCGCTAAGCGGTGTGCGCTGGTAACCAAGGTAAATATCGGGTTGGTTACCCGATATTTACCTTAGTTACCAAGCGCAGCATGCTTCCACGTGTAGCGACGCTCCAACGATCCCTGCCAGGTCAGGTTGCTGGTGGGATCGCTGGAGCGTCGCTTAGTGTGACATCTCACCAGCGACCTCCTAACAACTTACCAACGATCCCTATCAGGTTGTATCGTTGTTGGGATCGCTGGTAAGTTGTTTAGTTTGACTTGGCCTTAAGCTTTCATTTGAGGGTATCCACATTAAAACTGGATGAAGGGTGTAGAATTTTCAGCTCCTTTACATGTGCCATCCTGTTTGTAAAGGGACCACAATTGACTGAAAACCTTCAAAAGTTATCTAAATGTTCTAAAACTTAAATAGACAGCATCATTTTGAAAGCATAAAGCAGCCGTCTCCCTATTCTTGTGTTTCTTTTGTTCTCTACATTACTTTAGATAAAGTAGGGGGGTTGCTAGGGATTTAAAAGATATGAGAATGGTAGTGACTCATATGACCCCATGATCTTTCCACAGAAAATAGCTTAGACTACACAGACTGTATGATCGTACACATTAAACTACTGCACACTAAACTAGAGGTGAGGATGTACTAAAAAGACTGAACAAAATGAATAAATAAAAAGAAGGAATATAAAAACTTATTTGTCCAAAAATAGAGACAAGTAGAATAGTATTCCTGGGCATCTTAGTCATATCTGCTATCATGCAGTCAGTGCAGACTAATAATAAGGTGTCATATATAGAAGGTAAGACAGAACGAAAAGGGCTATGACACTTTATGAGTACAGTGGATCAATATTAGTCAAATTTATGCAAAGGAAAGTCTTTAATTGTAGACGTGAATCGCAGACACAGAAAATGAGGCAACAATGAGATTGATGTTTCCGCTAGTTTGGTCTTGTTCACAAAGAATATCCTGAGGCTGGCACTCCAGTGCCTTAGTTGAGGTGAAGAGTGCCTGGAGTAATATGACAAGGCTCATTAAAGGGTCCATTTTGACTTTTAGGAACGCTACTTCCAATAGATGATACTAAAGTTAGGCTATGTGCCCACGGGGAAAGTGTGCTCCGGTTATATCCACTGGACATTCCGCAGGAGCTCCCAGAAATCTGCAGCACAACTTTGTCTGTTTACATGCTGCGGTTTATTTGCGGAATGTCCTGCGGATATGGTGCGGGCATTCTGCATTGAGCATATAGTACCGTGGCTTCGGCACTGCATCCTCAATTCAGAACAAGTGCTGGAGTGATGGGGGAGTTCATACCTACCTCCATCACGCAGCACTTCACTTTCCGGCCGTGTCTGTCTGCACTGTGCAGGAGGTGGGCAGGCCTGAACAAGCTCCGGCTGTCACATGGCCGGCGCTCGTGCAGGCCCTGCCCATCTCCTGCTCCTGGCTCCACCGCGCTCCTCTACACCGGTAGAAGTGACTCCGGTGTCTTCTATCAAGGCAGGTAAGTATGGGATCGTGTGGAGAAATCCGCAGGAATTGACATGCTGCAGATTTTTCCACAGGGAAATACGCATTATTTCCGCTGCGGAAAAAACGCAGAATGGGCACAGCACTTCCAAAATGCCATAGAAATGGCTGGGAACTTGCTGTACTGTGAATTTTTGAGAAATCCGTAGAATTTCTTCGCTAAAGCGGCCGGATGTGCGTCACAAATTCCGTTACCCCAACGACATCGCTTTAGCGATGTCGCAGCGTGTAAAGCGGCCTTTGGTCTTCTTCCTCTCTGAAGAGACAATATGCATATTTCTCAGAGGAGCACTGCGGCTGTAAGCATCCTCACTGCTGACAGATGGAAAAGTATTAGGTTTTCATAAGGAGAAAAGTTATTCTCTTAGACTGTTTTTTTGTGATATAGATTTACAATTAAAGATTTTCCTCTGGTCCCAGGTCTCTACAGTATTTTAACAGACATAGTGTTCCTGTGTCATTAGTTTTTTCATCGCATGTACAGTATACGCACAGTGAAAAAGGATAACTTGTCCCTATTCACAAGTCTAATGATGTGCTGACAAAGAAAAAGCTGTCATTAAAGAGTGCCGGGTATAGCTGAAAGTGGCAATACTTTTATAATTTACACTGATTTAAATTACATTTTTATTTGAACTCCTCTCTAATCTTTTAAATAATCATTGATTTGCAGACATTTAAAAAAAAAAAACAAAAACATTTTTTCATGCATACAATTATTAGCTTTATTCTTTTTTTAACAGAAGCAATAAAGAATCATGTAAAGGAAAACGAATATGCTTAGGAAAAGAATTCAAGCATGGATCTCCTGGTCTTCTTGTAAACATTATCTATGTTCCAACTTGTAATCAGACTACAAGTCCTCCAAGTCCAGAAACTCTGCCTTCAACCATTACATTTATACAAATAAGGTAACTAATATCAATGTTCTACATTCATGATAATCACAATGACTGTTAAGATGTAAGTGAAATTCTCTAATTAGTAGCAAGCTAAGGATTGTATCGTGTCTGGTTAGATGAAGGAAGATTATTTCCAATTGTAAAGGTCGTACCTTCATTGCCATTTTCAAAAGTTAGAAGGCCCCATACACACAAACTATCAATCTGTAGAAATAAAATGCAGTATGGTGCTCCCTATGGATCAAACTTTACTTTGTGCCTGCACCCGCAATAGACTTAAAGTATCCATGTGAATAAGCCATTATGGGAATTTACAATTATTAATATATTTAATTGTGTATTTTTATTTACTTTTTTTAAAGGTACAACGCTGTAGCAGTCACCTACAACACAGGAGATCATTTTGTGTGTTTCCACTGCATGGATGATGATCGTCAGTGGACGTTTTATGATGGAATGGCTGAACACTTAAGGCCAGGGGATGGTGTAAAACATGCGACTCCACAATTGTTGAAAACTATTTTAAAACCTGGCGTTACACCTGGACATATTATTTTTGTGAGGCAAAATGATGATACACCGAATAACTAAGAAAAAATATAAATGTGATAAAATTAAATTTATTTGCACATATGGCTGTTATGTTATTTACAAAATTATAAAACATTTGTATTAATAATAGCATAAAGATTTTTGTTGTGTAAAGTAGATGATACCAAATTTTTAGGAAATAAAGATGTATATGTTAATATTAGTACATATGTAAGAGATGACTTGAGCCAATTATGTTGCTACAAAGTATGTCCAAAAAATATCCATATAGTAGAAGGACAATATAGAAATAAACAGAGAGCTCGGCCTTAATACTCTACAGTGTCAGTGTGGTTCTTTCCCTTGTATGTACATGGGTACAGTCACAACGTCTGAGGACGTCTCACAGTAAATGACAACAACAATTTCTTGTCAGGAATAATGCTGCATAAAATAGATATTTTTTGAAGATTTTTTTTGCAGATATTGCCCATTCATTAGTATGAGAGAAATTCTCATAGACATCCATTTTAGCTCATGTCATATCATGCTGGATCCATGCATATTTTTTTTTTTTGCAGAGGTCAAAAAACAAGACGTTACGTTTTTGAGTTACTTAAAATTTCAGATACTGACAGATCCGGCATTTGCCTGATCCAGACTTACAGAATAATAATTTATTAAGCAAAAACTAGACCTTAAACTGATCGCTGCTGGATCTAGTATTAGCTCACAAACCAAATTTGTACCTGATTGCAAAAAATGCATTTGTGACACCACTTTAAGTCTTCAGACCGTAAGACTATGTGCACAAAATGCGTTTTTGTGTGACCACAAAGATGCAAAGTTTGTGCGATTTTGGCCACTAAAAACACACCAGTGGTAAAAAAAACACATGCGTTTTTTGCTGCGTTTTTGTTGCTGCTTTTTTTCCAATGCATTGCATGGGTGAAAAACGCTGGCAAAAATGCAGAAATAATTGACATGCTGTGTCGGGGGCGGGGGCCAGTTCCCCGTCGCGGGGGCTGCTCGGGGAGATCGCGCTCGGATCCGGTGCCTTCTCCTCGGTGGCTTGAGCAGGCCGGACCCGGGGCTCGAGCAGCGCTCCTCGCCCACGATTGAAAAGGGGAGTTCCGTTTGCGGGGTGGATGTGTATAGAGTTCGTGACGCCACCCACGGGTTGTGGTGATGGTGGGCACCACCGCTGCTGGTGATGGGTCTCCCGGGAGCGATGGCGGGGAGCAGATAGGTGTTAACCCCTCCGTGGGTAGGGGCGGTGGATCCCGGGGCCCGGTGAGAGAGGGAGAGACAGAGAGAGAGTTCCGTAGCAGGGGCTTGCAGGGGGCATTGTTGCGGTGCAGCGCGGTGCGGTGCCGGATGGCACTGGTGTACTCACTCAGACACAGATTGACAGAGACAGAGTCTCTGGTAAACCAAACGGCTGGATGGACGGGGGCCCGCAGCCGGCTGCGGTGTTCTCCCTGGATGGGTTGATGGTGGCTGTCGTTTCCCTGCACCTATGTGTTGTATCTTGACTCCAATGCCTGGGCACCGGTAGTCCGCTCACCGGCGTATACCAGTCGGAGGAGCCCGTTTGCCCGCAGACGCTGGCCCTTTGGATCTCTGGCCCTTGGCGGTGGCGATTATCCGGTATGGTTGGGCTGTTGCCTTCAATCGGGACTTGGGTGGGAATGAACCCCTGAGGTCCATACTGAAATCAGGAAATTTGACTAAAGGTTGGCTTTAAGCCTAGTCGGGGTCTGAGTACCCTGCCTAGTGCTTGTCTCCAATCGGATCCCCGGTTCGGTACCGGCAGGCCCCCGCCCGACTCCGGTCCTACGGTTCCGCTGACCGTCACCAACTCCTGCAGACGGCCACCACCGTCTGCTGACCTTGCTGGACGTGCCTGGGCTCCAACCCAGACACAAACAGTTTCACTCCTCACTCTCCACTGCCCACAACTGGACTCTCTAGACTAAACTGTTTTCCCGCCTCCAGGCCTGTGAGCTCCTCGGTGGGCGGGGCCAACTGCCTGGCTCCACCCCACCTGGTGTGGGCATCAAGCCTGGAGGGTGGCAACAAGGGTTTGAATGTGTGACTGGTGTGATCTGTCCAGGGAAGGGGTGTGTGTGTTCTATGTCTGTGACTACCTGGCTTGGCCAGGGCGTCACAGTTGCATCTTTGTGGTCACCACTAAAACGCACCTAAAACAAAACGGCACTGTGCGGACAGCAAAAATGAAAACTCATAGACTTTGCTGGGGAAGGAGAGTCATGCATTTTTTAGACCAAAAACGCATTTGAAAAATGAGCAAAAATGATGCGAAAAATGCAGCGTGTGCACATAGCATAATGGGACCAGCATCAAGCAAAGGTGAGACCCCAAATGATCCCGAAGTAAGATTTTGTGTGTAACGCATGACAAAGCTTGTCATAAATAAGAAAACCTTTGCCATCACACTTCCATTCCTCACCATAATTGTGAGTTTATGGAATCAGTGTCAAGATATTAAAATAAATAAACTATGGTTGCTTTCACACATTTTGATGCCAGGAGCTAGTTTTTATATAAGGCATCACTATCTGTGGCAAGCCTAGATTTGTGGCCCAAAATCCTTTAAAGGGGTTGTCGGGTCTAGTGCTAGAAATCTGCAGTCAATCTATGTGACTATATTCTTGTAAAAGCTCACATCACACACACTGCTCACTGTAAAGATTGCCAAAGCCTGCTCCAGGATCGATGTGTGTGTGCCCACAAGGATAGGATTTGCATACTCCCGGGCTCATTCTGACTAGACATGTCTGCTCTCGCTCAAAACACGTACTGAGCAAAGCTGCAACCATTTAGTTGGCACGTGCCAGCATGACTGCAAATCACGTTCTTGTGGTCAAACATCTGAAGATCTCGCCACCGGCACATAAAATCCTTACAGTGAGCAGTGTGTGTGATGTGAGGAGTCTCAATGTTATTGTCACATAGACTGACGCAGATTTCTAGCCTAAAGGCCGCTATACACGCTGCGACATAGGTAGCCGATGATAGCGATGTCGAGCGTGATAGCACCCGGCCCCATCGCACGGCCGATATGTGGTGATCGCTGCCGTAGCAAACATTATTGCTACTCCAGAGTCACACGCACATACCTGCTCAGCGACGTCGCTATGACCGGCAAACCACCTCTTTTCTAAAGGCTACTTTACACGCTGCGATATCGGTCCCGATATCGCTAGCGTGGGCACCCGCCCCCATCGGTTGTGCGACACAGGCAAATCGCTGACCGTGTTGCACAACATCGCCCAGACCCGTCACACATACTTACCTGCCCGCCAACGTTGCTGTGACCGGCGAACCACCTCCTTTCTAAGGGGGCGGTTCGTTTAGCGTCACAGTGATGTCAAAGCTGCGTCACTGAACCGCCGCCCAATAGAAGAGGAGGGGCGGAGATGAGCGGGACGTTACATCCCGCCCACCTCCTTCCCCTCGCATAGCGGCCGGGAGGCAGGTAGGGGAGCTTCCTCGTTCCTGCGGCGTCACACGCAGCGATGTGTGCTGCCGCAGGAGCGAGGAACAACTTCGTTACTGCTGCAGTAACGATAATCGAGAATGGACCCCCATGTCACCGATAAGCGATTTTGCACGTTTTTGCGACGATGCAAAATCGCTCATCGGTGTCACACGCAACAACATCGCTAATGCGGCCGGATGTGCGTCACAAAATCCGTGACCCCAACGACTCCGCATTAGCGATGTCGTAGCGTGTAAAGCCCCCTTTAGGGGGAGGTTCGTTCAGCGTCACACCGACGTCACTAAGCGCCACCCAATCAAAGCGGAGGGGCGGAGATGAGCGGGACGTAACATCCCGCCCACCTCCTTCCTTCCTCATTGCTGGCGGGACGCAGGTAAGGAGAGGTTCCTCGTTCCTGCGGTGTCACACGGAGTGATGTGTGCTGTCGCAGAAACGAGAAACAACATCGTTACTGCAGCAGCAATGATATTTGGGAAGAGGGGGGCATGTCACCGATTAGCGATTTTGAACGTGTTTGCAACGATTAAAAATCGCTAATAGGTGTCACACGCAACGATATCGCTAAAGCGGCCGGATGTGCGTCACCAGTTCCGTGACCCCAACGACATCGCTTTAGCGATCTCGTAACATGTAAAGCCACCTTAAGGCTGGACAGCCCCTTTAATTCTAAAAACATTTCAGTAACTTATTCAAGTAAGTATAAAGTAGCAATTTGTTCACTTTGATTAAAGTGTTTTTGATCGTTAAAGGCATGCGCACTACAATATTTTGATCTGCCCTGCTCAGGACAGATGAAAGTGCGCCAGCGCAGGACCTGAATGCCGGTGGTTCTGTATGACGTCGGACGCGTAATGCACTCCGACTTCACAAGGACGACAGAGGCGGTGACAAAGATGGCCAAAAATGGAGGCGCAGGCACCGGAGGACGAAGTAAACCATTTCAGCCACATCCACTGCAGCGACCATTTATGTGAGTATTATAAAGTGTTTATATTCTACACAGCGGCTTGGGCTCTTATATACAGCATGTTAGAATGTTGTATATAAGAGCCCAGTGGTTGTAGACGCAGCTTATAGGCTCCAAATCTGGTGACAGGTTCCCTTTAAGTTCTCCAGACAGCAAAAAAAGTGTGATTTTTATGTAGATATATTTTGTGCTAGTGCTTGCTATAAGACCAGTGGCAAAAAGTAATGTAATCCTGTAAAAAACACCAGTTACTTTGTCAAATCTGTGAAAACTGGGGTTTTGCCCACTTTGATGCCAGTTAATATGCCCAGAACCTGTTTGGGCCACGCATGAGTGATCTGAATTTGATGTGTGGCATCACTAGGTATGTAAATGTGGTGTAAGATCAGTGGCCCAAAGCAATTTAACCCCTCAAAAACACCAGTTACTTATTCAAATCTGTGAAAATTGGCTGTGTGCCCACTTTGATGCCAGTTCTGATGCCCAGAATCCCTTTGGGCCAGGCTGGAGTGATCTGAATTTCATGTGTGGCATCACTAGGTATGTGAATGTGTTGTGAGATCACTGGCCCAAAGCCAATTAACCCCTCAAAAACACCAGTTACTTATTCAAATCTGTGAAAACTGGGGTTTTGCCAACTTCGATGCCAGTTTTGATGCCCAGAACCTGTTTGGGCCAGGCTGGAGTGATCTGAATTTGATGTGTGACATCACTAGGTATGTAAATGTGGTGTGAGATCAGTGGCCCAAAGCCATTTAACCCCGCAAAAACACCAGTTACTTATTCAAATCTGTGAAAACTGGGGTTTTGACCACTTTGATGCCAGTTTTGATGCCCAGAACCTGTTTGGGCCAGGCTGGAGTGATCTGAATTTGATGTGTGACATCACTAGGTATGTAAATGTGGTGTAAGATCAGTGGCCCAAAGCCATTTAACCCCTCAAAAACACCAGTTACTTATTCAAATCTGTGAAAACTGGGGTTTTGACCACTTTGATGCCAGTTCTGATGCCCAGATCCTGTTTGGGCCAGGCTGGAGTGATCTGAATTTGATGTGCGGCATCACTAGGTATGTAAATGTGGTGTGAGATCAGTGGCCCAAAGCCATTTAACCCCTCAAAAACACCAGTTACTTATTCAAATCTATGAAAACTGGGGTTTTGCCCACTTTGATGCCAGTTTTGATGCCCAGAACCTGTTTGGGCCAGGCTGGAGTGATCTGAATTTGATGTGTGACATCACTAGGTATGTATATGTGGTGTGAGATCAGTGGCCCAAAGCCATTTAACCCCTCAAAAACACCAGTTACTTATTCAAATCTGTGAAAACTGGGGTTTTGCCCACTTTGATGCCAGTTCTGATGCCCAGAACCTGTTTGGGCCAGGCTGGAGTGATCTGAATTTAATGTGTGGCAACACAAGGTATGTAAATGTGGTGTGAGATCAGTGGCCCAAAGCCATTTAACCCCTCAAAAACACCAGTTACTTATTCAAATCTGTGAAAACTGGGGTTTTGCCCACTTTGATGCCAGTTCTGATGCCCAGAAACTGTTTGGGCCAGGCTGGAGTGATCTGAATTTGATGTGTGGCATCACTAGGTATGTAAATTTGGTGTGAGATCAGTGGCCCAAAGCCATTTAACCCCGCAAAAACACCAGTTACTTATTCAAATCTGTGAAAATTGGCTGTGTGCCCACTTTGATGCCAGTTCTGATGCCCAGAACCTGTTTGGGCTAGGCTGGAGTGATCTGAATTTCATGTGTGGCATCACTAGGTATGTAAATATGGTGTGAGATCAGTGGCCCAAAGCCATTTAACCCCTGGAAAACACCAGTTACTTATTCAAATCTGTGAAAACTGCGATTTTGACAACTTTGATGCCAGTTCTGATGCCCAGAACCTGTTTGGTCCAGGCTGGAGTGATCTGAGTTTGATGTGTGGCATCACTAGGTATGTAAATGTGGTGTGAGATCAGTGGCCCAAAGCCATTTAACCCCTCAAAAACACCAGTTACTTATTCAAATCTGTGAAAACTGGGGTTTTGCCCACTTTGATGCCAGTTCTGATGCCCAGAACCTGTTTGGGCCAGGCTGGAGTGATCTGAATTTGATGTGTGGCAACACAATGTATGTAAATGTGGTGTGAGATCAGTGGCCCAAAGCCATTTAACCCCTCAAAAACACCAGTTACTTATTCAAATCTGTGAAAACTGAGGTTTTGCCCACTTTGATGCCAGTTCTGATGCCCAGAACCTGTTTGGGCCAGGCTGGAGTGATCTGAATTTGATGTGTGGCATCACTAGGTATGTAAATGTGGTGTGAGATCAGTGGCCCAAAGCCATTTAACCCCGCAAAAACACCAGTTACTTATTCAAATCTGTGAAAACTGGGGTTTTGACCACTTTGATGCCAGTTTTGATGCCCAGAACCTGTTTGGGCCAGGCTGGAGTGATCTGAATTTGATGGGTGACATCACTAGGTATGTAAATGTGGTGTAAGATCAGTGGCCCAAAGCCATTTAACCCCTCAAAAACACTGGTTACTTATTCAAATCTGTGAAAACTGGGGTTTTGACCACTTTGATGCCAGTTTTGATGCCCAGAACCTGTTTGGGCCAGGCTTGAGTGATCTGAATTTGATGTGCGGCATCACTAGGTATGTAAATGTGGTGTGAGATCAGTGGCCCAAAGCCATTTAACCCCTCAAAAACACCAGTTACTTATTCAAATCTATGAAAACTGGGGTTTTGCCCACTTTAATGCCAGTTCTGATGCCGAGAACCTGTTTGGGCCAGGCTGGAGTGATCTGAATTTGATGTGTGACATCACTAGGTATGTAAATGTGGTGTGAGATCAGTGGCCCAAAGCCATTTAACCCCTCAAAAACACCAGTTACTTATTCAAATCTGTGAAAACTGAGGTTTTGCCCACTTTGATGCCAGTTCTGATGCCCAGAAACTGTTTGGGCCAGGCTGGAGTGATCTGCATTTGATGTGTGGCATCACTAGGTATGTAAATTTGGTGTGAGATCAGTGGCCTAAAGCCATTTAACCCCGCAAAAACACCAGTTACTTATTCAAATCTGTGAAAATTGGCTGTGTGCCCACTTTGATGCCAGTTCTGATGCCCAGAACCTGTTTGGGCCAGGCTGGAGTGATCTGAATTTGATGTGCGGCATCACTAGGTATGTAAATGTGGTGTGAGATCAGTGGCCCAAAGCCATTTAACCCCTCAAAAACACCAGTTACTTATTCAAATCTGTGAAAACTGGGGTTTTGACCACTTTGATGCCAGTTCTGATGCCTAGATCCTGTTTGGGCCAGGCTGGAGTGATCTGAATTTGATGTGCGGCATCACTAGGTATGTAAATGTGGTGTGAGATCAGTGGCCCAAAGCCATTTAACCCCTCAAAAACACCAGTTACTTATTCAAATCTATGAAAACTGGGGTTTTGCCCACTTTGATGCCAGTTCTGATGCCGAGAACCTGTTTGGGCCAGGCTGGAGTGATCTGAATTTGATGTGTGACATCACTAGGTATGTAAATGTGGTGTGAGATCAGTGGCCCAAAGCCATTTAACCCCTCAAAAACACCAGTTACTTATTCAAATCTGTGAAAACTGGGGTTTTGCCCACTTTGATGCCAGTTCTGATGCCCAGAACCTGTTTGGGCCAGGCTGGAGTGATCTGAATTTAATGTGTGGCAACACAAGGTATGTAAATGTGGTGTGAGATCAGTGGCCCAAAGCCATTTAACCCCTCAAAAACACCAGTTACTTATTCAAATCTGTGAAAACTGAGGTTTTGCCCACTTTGATGCCAGTTCTGATGCCCAGAAACTGTTTGGGCCAGGCTGGAGTGATCTGAATTTGATGTGTGGCATCACTAGGTATGTAAATTTGGTGTGAGATCAGTGGCCCAAAGCCATTTAACCCCTCAAAAACACCAGTTACTTATTCAAATCTGTGAAAACTGGGGTTTTGCCCACTTTGATGCCAGTTCTGATGCCCAGAACCTGTTTGGGCCAGGCTGGAGTGATCTGAATTTAATGTGTGGCAACACAAGGTATGTAAATGTGGTGTGAGATCAGTGGCCCAAAGCCATTTAACCCCTCAAAAACACCAGTTACTTATTCAAATCTGTGAAAACTGAGGTTTTGCCCACTTTGATGCCAGTTCTGATGCCCAGAACCTGTTTGGGCCAGGCTGGAGTGATCTGAATTTGATGTGTGGCATCACTAGGTATGTAAATGTGGTGTGAGATCAGTGGCCCAAAGCCATTTAACCCCGCAAAAACACCAGTTACTTATTCAAATCTGTGAAAACTGGGGTTTTGCCCACTTTGATGCCAGTTTTGATGCCCAGAACCTGTTTGGGCCAGGCTGGAGTGATCTGAATTTGATGTGTGACATCACTAGGTATGTAAATGTGGTGTAAGATCAGTGGCCCAAAGCCATTCAACCCCTCAAAAACACTGGTTACTTATTCAAATCTGTGAAAACTGGGGTTTTGACCACTTTGATGCCAGTTTTGATGCCCAGAACCTGTTTGGGCCAGGCTGGAGTGATCTGAATTTGATGTGCGGCATCACTAGGTATGTAAATGTGGTGTGAGATCAGTGGCACAAAGCCATTTAACCCCTCAAAAACACCAGTTACTTATTCAAATCTGTGAAAACTGGGGTTTTGACCACTTTGATGCCAGTTCTGATGCCCAGAACCTGTTTGGGCCAGGCTGGAGTGATCTGAATTTGATGTGCGGCATCACTAGGTATGTAAATGTGGTGTGAGATCAGTGGCCCAAAGCCATTTAACCCCTCAAAAACACCAGTTACTTATTCAAATCTATGAAAACTGGGGTTTTGCCCACTTTAATGCCAGTTGTGATGCCGAGAACCTGTTTGGGCCAGGCTGGAGTGATCTGAATTTGATGTGTGACATCACTAGGTATGTAAATGTGGTGTGAGATCAGTGGCCCAAAGCCATTTAACCCCTCAAAAACACCAGTTACTTATTCAAATCTGTGAAAACTGGGGTTTTGCCCACTTTGATGCCAGTTCTGATGCCCAGAACCTGTTTGGGCCAGGCTGGAGTGATCTGAATTTAATGTGTGGCAACACAAGGTATGTAAATGTGGTGTGAGATCAGTGGCCCAAAGCCATTTAACCCCTCAAAAACACCAGTTACTTATTCAAATCTGTGAAAACTGAGGTTTTGCCCACTTTGATGCCAGTTCTGATGCCCAGAAACTGTTTGGGCCAGGCTGGAGTGATCTGCATTTGATGTGTGGCATCACTAGGTATGTAAATTTGGTGTGAGATCAGTGGCCCAAAGCCATTTAACCCCGCAAAAACACCAGTTACTTATTCAAATCTGTGAAAATTGGCTGTGTGCCCACTTTGATGCCAGTTCTGATGCCCAGAACCTGTTTGGGCCAGGCTGGAGTGATCTGAATTTGATGTGCGGCATCACTAGGTATGTAAATGTGGTGTGAGATCAGTGGCCCAAAGCCATTTAACCCCTCAAAAACACCAGTTACTTATTCAAATCTGTGAAAACTGGGGTTTTGACCACTTTGATGCCAGTTCTGATGCCCAGAACCTGTTTGGGCCAGGCTGGAGTGATCTGAATTTAATGTGTGGCAACACAAGGTATGTAAATGTGGTGTGAGATCAGTGGCCCAAAGCCATTTAACCCCTCAAAAACACCAGTTACTTATTCAAATCTGTGAAAACTGAGGTTTTGCCCACTTTGATGCCAGTTCTGATGCCCAGAAACTGTTTGGGCCAGGCTGGAGTGATCTGAATTTGATGTGTGGCATCACTAGGTATGTAAATTTGGTGTGAGATCAGTGGCCCAAAGCCATTTAACCCCGCAAAAACACCAGTTACTTATTCAAATCTGTGAAAATTGGCTGTGTGCCCACTTTGATGCCAGTTCTGATGCCCAGAACCTGTTTGGGTCAGGCTGGAGTGATCTGAATTTCATGTGTGGCATCACTAGGTATGTAAATATGGTGTGAGATCAGTGGCCCAAAGCCATTTAACCCCTGAAAAACACCAGTTACTTATTCAAATCTGTGAAAACTGCGATTTTGACAACTTTGATGCCAGTTCTGATGCCCAGAACCTGTTTGGGCCAGGCTGGAGTGATGTGAGTTTGATGTGTGGCATCACTAGGTATGTAAATGTGGTGTGAGATCAGTGGCCCAAAGCCATTTAACCCCTCAAAAACACCAGTTACTTATTCAAATCTGTGAAAACTGGGGTTTTGCCCACTTTGATGCCAGTTCTGATGCCCAGAACCTGTTTGGGCCAGGCTGGAGTGATCTGAATTTGATGTGTGGCAACACAATGTATGTAAATGTGGTGTGAGATCAGTGGCCCAAAGCCATTTAACCCCTCAAAAACACCAGTTACTTATTCAAATCTGTGAAAACTGAGGTTTTGCCCACTTTGATGCCAGTTCTGATGCCCAGAACCTGTTTGGGCCAGGCTGGAGTGATCTGAATTTGATGTGTGGCATCACTAGGTATGTAAATATGGTGTGAGATCAGTGGCCCAAAGCCATTTAACCCCTCAAAAACACCAGTTACTTATTCAAATCTGTGAAAACTGAGGTTTTGCCCACTTTGATGCCAGTTCTGATGCCCAGAACCTGTTTGGGCCAGGCTGGAGTGATCTGAATTTGATGTGTGGCAACACAAGGTATGTAAATGTGGTGTGAGATCAGTGGCCCAAAGCCATTTAACCCCTCAAAAACACCAGTTACTTATTCAAATCTGTGAAAACTGAGGTTTTGCCCACTTTGATGCCAGTTCTGATGCCCAGAACCTGTTTGGGCCAGGCTGGAGTGATCTGAATTTGATGTGCGACATCACTAGGTATGTAAATGTGGTGTGAGATCAGTGGCCCAAAGCCATTTAACCCCTCAAATACACCAGTTACTTATTCAAATCTATGAAAACTGGGGTTTTGCCCACTTTGATGCCAGGTTTGATGCCCAGAACCTGTTTGGGCCAGGCTGGAGTGATCTGAATTTGATGTGCGGCATCACTAGGTATGTAAATGTGGTGTGAGATCAGTGGCCCAAAGCCATTTAACCCCTCAAAAACACCAGTTACTTATTCAAATCTGTGAAAACTGAGGTTTTGCCCACTTTGATGCCAGTTCTGATGCCCAGAAACTGTTTGGGCCAGGCTGGAGTGATCTGAATTTGATGTGTGGCAACACAAGGTATGTAAATATGGTGTGAGATCAGTGGCCCAAAGCCATTTAACCCCTGAAAAACACCAGTTACTTATTCAAATCTGTGAAAACTGCGATTTTGCCAACTTTGATGCCAGTTCTGATGCCCAGAACCTGTTTGGGCCAGGCTGTAGTGATCTGAATTTGATGTGTGGCATCACTAGGTATGTAAATGTGGTGTGAGATCAGTGGCCCAAAGCCAATTAACCCCTCAAAAACACCAGTTACTTATTCAAATCTGTGAAAATTGGCTGTGTGTCCACTTTGATGCCAGTTCTGATGCCCAGAACCTTTTTGGGCCAGGCTGGAGTGATCTGAATTTGATGTGTGGCAACACTAGGTATGTAAATGTGGTGTGAGATCAGTGGCCCAAAGCCATTTAACCCCTCAAAAACACCAGTTACTTATTCAAATCTGTGAAAACTGCGATTTTGCTAACTTTGATGCCAGTTCTGATGCCCAGAACCTGTTTGGGCCAGGCTGGAGTGATCTGAATTTGTTGTGTGGCATCACTAGGTATGTAAATCTGGTGTGAGATCAGTGGCCCAAAGCCATTTAACCCCTTGAAAACACCAGTTATTTATTCAAATCTGTGAAAATTGGCTGTGTGCCCACTTTGATGCCAGTTCTGATGCCCAGATCCCCTTTGGGCCAGGCTGGAGACACTTTAGTTTGATTAGAGGCATCACTAGATATGCAATCGTCGTGTTAGATCAGTGGCCCAAAGCCATTTAATCCTTTCATTAACATACTTCGGTGCCCATTTTGATGCCCATTTTTTTGCCAGTTTTATAATTTTCGCAGCTGGTTTTGAGTGTATGTATATTAGGGCACCTCAGTGCATTGTATTTTATTATTGTCATGTGTTATTTTTGTTTTTAAATGCATAAAAACTGAAAAAACTAAATTGCCGAATAAGAAACTGACGAATAAGAAACCAACTTCAGCCCCGAATAAGAAACTGGACGAATAAGAAACCAACTTCAGCATCGTCTCTATACTGTCATCTACTGCAGTCATAGGCGATGGGAAATATGATGAACGATGGCCTGGCCATTAAGGCTATCTTCACACATGCACAAGATGGCACCAAAGTATAACAAATCAATCATCAATGCAACAATGCCTTATTGTACATTGGTTCCATCTGGTGGACATTATATAGAATACAGGTTCAAATAATTCTTTACATAGTATTGTAATTGATATTTACACAGTATTTTTTACAAAAGCACTAGTCACTTTGGTGTACTTACATCCTTCATACACTTGTATTCACATAGTATATTATTAGGGTTTTTTTTGGATGGTATACAGTCTCTGGTGCTTTTTCTATCCTTTTATTTTTGAACTGGTTATTTTACTATTTATACAGTGTATTTATGTATTTATTACACTGATATATGTAATATTTTACACCTAACTGACTTTTTTGTATTAGGGTATAATCATAATTATTCTATTTATGTGGTTTGATCTATGTTTGCCCTGTATGATGCACGGTTCCCCATTCGCAGTTTCTGTATATTCTCTCTTTTTGAATGAGTTTAATATTTTTCAATAAAATCAATTTTAATGTTATCCTTGTTTTTGCTCCTATATATGTGTGGATCTATTCTAATCTAGCATTGGTGTTAGTGTTGAGCTTGGGGAGCTTTGAGGTATAGGGAGGAATTTCTTTTCCCCTACATACAGTGTGTCCACCCATATCCTGTCCACCGCCATTAACTTGAGAACAGCGGTGTAGTAAAGTAGCTATGCGCTACGCAATGAAACCACCTATAGCGCCACCTGGTGGAAAATAACGGAGTTAGCATTTTTATCTCGAAAACAGAATGAGATAGAGGAAAAAAAAGGTGAATTACTAAGTTGTAGGGCATCATCAATTCCATACGAATCAACACCTTGCATACATAAATGCTATGATTACAATATGTAAAACTCACAAGGCTGCAGATGTGAAGCGACTTCCGCCCTTGCCTTCATCCTGCTGAAGAAGCATTAAGCGACACGTGTCCGGGTTGAGAGCTGCATTCCTCCCCCCCTCTGCTTTGTGTCAAGAGCTCCGACTATTGTTTACTCTATGGGTAAGGGTACCTTCACACTTAGCGATGCAGCAGCGATCCGACCAGCGATCTGACCTGGTCAGGATCGCTGCTGCATCGCTACATGGTCGCTGGTGAGCTGTCAAACAGGCAGATCTCACCAGCGACCACTGAACAGCCCCCAGCCAGCAGCGACGTGCAAGCGACGCTGCGCTTGCACGGAGCCGCCGACTGGAAGCTGCGGAGACTGGTAACTAAGGTAAACATCGGGTATGGTTACCCGATGTTTACATTAGTTACCAGCGCTGTGTGCAGAGAGCAGGGAGCCGCGCACACTGAGCACTGGCTCCTTGCTCTCCTAGCTGCTGTACACATCGGGTTAATTAACCCGATGTGTAATGCAGCTACATGTGCAGAGAGCAAGGAGCCGCGCACACTGCTTAGCGCTGGCTCCTTGCTCTCCTAGCTGCTATACACATCGGGTTAATTAACCCGATGTGTACAGCAGCTACATGTGCAGAGAGCCGGAGCCGGCAGCACAGGCAGCGTGAGAGCTGCAGAGGCTGGTAACTAAGGTAAATATCGGGTAACCACCTTGGTTACCCGATGTTTATCTTGGATACAGCTTACCTCAGCTGTCAGACGCCGGCTCCTGCTCCCTGCTCGCTTCATTTGTCGCTCTCTCGCTGTCACACACAGCGATCTGTGTGTCACAGCGGGAGAGCGGCTTTGAAGAAAACGAACCAGGGCTGTGTGTAACGAGCAGCGATCTCGCAGCAGGGGCCAGATCGCTGCTCATTGTCACACACAGCGAGATCGCTAATGAGGTCACTGCTGCGTCACAAAAAGCGTGACTCAGCAGCGATCTCGGCAGCGAGCTCGCTGTGTGTGAAGCACCCCTAAGCCGTGAATCTTATCTTATACTAATTGTTTGATCCTGTTAGACGGCATTTTCCCTGCAGTAGCTGGGAGCTACATTATGTCTAGTGACAGCCTACACCTCTGGGAGCTGTAACTAAGATATGGGGCTTAATCTACTATTTGTCCCATATTTCTATGCTAGCTAGACACACTGCTCCACTTTTGTGGGGGGTGGATGTTTGGTAGAGGTCCTCCTTATACCTTTTGATTAATGAATCATGTGTTTTTAGATTTGTGTATATGTAAATCTTTAATAAAAATTGATGTATTTTTGGAAATTTACACTCCTATGTGTATGTGGTTCTTTTGGGACTCATACATTATTTGCAGTCTGTTGATGGAGTTATTCCATTTATTTTTCCATACATAAGGGAAGTAGATGAAATTACTACTATGATATTGCAATTTTTCCCTTTGTCCTTGATCTTATTCATAGATGTGAAGCGATACCTTCCTACAAGTCATTGAGTATGGTGGCTGCGTGGAGTGGCCTCCACGCTCACCTGACTTGACCCCATTGGACTTCTTTCTGTGAGGTCACATCAAACAGCAGGTGCATGCGACCCCTCCACCAACATTGCAGGACCTACCTACCTATCACAGATGCTTGTGCAAACGTGTCACCTACCATATTGCACACGTGCAGCAAGATACAGTATGCTGTCCAGAGTCCAGATGCGCATTTCAGCTGACGGTGGCCACTTTGAGCATCAAAGTTAAATGAGCGCCATATGTGTGAACATTATTCAATGTTCTGGGGGGTCATGGGTTTCATATCATAGCATTTCTGTATGAAAGGTGTTGATTCATATTGAATTGATGATGCCCTACAACTTTGTAATTCACTTTTTTTCTCTATCTCGTTCCGTTTTCGAGATAAAAATGCTAACTCCGTTGTTTTCCACCAGGTGGTGCTATAGGCGGTTTCATTGCGTAGCACATGGCTACTTTTTACTATACCTAGACACCACTTATAAGCCTATAGCTGCCGCCATTCTCAAGTTCATGGCGGTGGACAGGATATGGGTGGACACACTGTATATTATATGACCATTTTTTGTTAGTATGAAATATAAAACTGCTGCATTTCTGAAAGAACGCTAAGTGTGAATATAACCAAAGGGGTAGATGAGGCGGTTATTATCTCTAGTTAAATTTTTCCTAGAAACATGTCATTATACAGTATATGAAAACATTTTTCCTAAACTTTTGTCCATTAACATCAATTTTATCATTGGCTTTGTATGTTTTATTGTCAGTCCGTAAAAGTGTCATAATACTCCCACAACATTGCTTTCAGCAGCATCCTAGGAGTCATAGATGTGTCCAGGCATTTTCCCCATGCTGTTCCCAGTTCATTTCAGAGATGTTTGCATCCATTTCAGGTATTTTTCAGGCCCCCCACAGATCTCCCATTGGGGTCTGCCAGAAATATGCTTAAGTTTCTCACTGTCTTCCATTATGCTTGTTACTCGAGATGCATACCCGAGCATTAGCAACTGCTCAACTCAAGTAATGAACATGCCCATCACTTATGACTACCTAAGGTAAAGAACACAGCTAGGGGCTGGTATTATCATGCTTGGAAGGCCCATGGTTATTTAGCCATTCCAAATCTAATAATATCAGCCCTCAGCTGCCCCAGAATTTGTGCATTACATTAGATGCAACAAATCTAGCGCTTTACCCGGCTCTTCCTGATTGCCCTGATGCAGGGGCAAACAGTAATATTTTGGAGGGTTCATATTAGCTGTGTAATGTCAGCTGGCAACAATCCCTGGTGCTAGTAATGGCGAGGTGTCTATCAGACACTCCCATTATCATCCCACTAATCCAATAAAAAAACAAGAAAAAATAGTTTATTTTAATATAGACTATCCCTCATTCACCAATTTATCAAAACTGTTCCCTTGAAGATCCATTATAGTCCAAGTTCCATTAATGCAGCTCCAGCCACTGTGAATAATGGATTACTGGATTACTAATGGGGGTGTCTGATAGATGTCTTTCTATTATTTAATCATTGGGCTTGATGCCAGCTGACATTACACAGCTAACACAACACAGAATTGTGTTGGTGAAAGGCCCTGTCAGGGACGGGAGTTGGAAGTTTTGCCCCCAGCAGTTCGCCCCCAGCAGTTCGCCCCCAGGTACATTTCGCCCCCAGCAGTTTGCCCCTGGATGTTTCGCCCCCGGATGTTTTACCCCCAGCAGTTCGCCCCCGAATGTTTCGCCCCCAGAAGTTCGCCCCCGGATGTTTCGCCCCCAGCAGTTCGCCCCTGGACTTTTCGCCCCCGAATGTTTCGCCCCCAGCAGTTTGCCCCCACGATGTTTCGCCCCCGGATGTTTCGCCCCCAGCAGTTCGCCCCAGGATGTTTCGCCCCCGCACATTTCGCCCCCGGCATTTCGCCCCAGGATGTTTCACCCCCTGATGTTTCGCCCCCAACAGTTCGCCCCCGGACATTACGCCCACGGATGTTTCGCCCCCAGCAGTTCGCCCCCGGATGTTTTGCCCCCAGCAGTTCGCCCCCAGATGTTTTGCCCCTGGATGTTTTGCCCCCAGCAGTTCGCCCCCAGATATTTCACCCCCGGATGTTTCGGCCCCAGCAATTCGACCCCGGATGTTTCGCCCCCAGATGTTCCCCTGGATGTTTCGCCCCCGGATGTTTCGCACCCAGCAGTTCGCCTCCGGATGTTTTGCCCCCGGATGTTTCGCCCCCAGCATTTCATCCCTGGATGTTTTGCCTCTAGCAATTTTGCTCCTGGATCTTTCGCATCCGGGAAAGAGCTGCCTGAACTGAACTTTGGCAGGTTCGCTTATCACTAATAATACACCATATGAGTCTAAGATATAGAATTCTGATCAAATTAGTTTTTTTATTCTAAAACTTTGTTTTCTAGATACGTAATTTTACAAACAGACAGGAAAATAGTAGGATTTCATTGCTTAGTAAGGAGGTCGTGCCCCCTTGGTAGCAGAACGGATCCTGGCCCCCTGTGATACATTCAGGGCTGCTTGTTCACAGCCCTCTTCAAAGCTCCCCTTCACCCTCCACTCATGTGCTCTCTCCTGGACAAGAGGAGGGCTCCCCCCCTGCCCGTGTAAAGCCGTTACAGGACGGAACACATAGGGGGTGGGCTGGGGGCTTTGCAGAGGGCTGTAAACCAGCAGCCCTTTATACATCATAGGGCATATATTGTTAGTTGCATGCTCCTGTGCAGCCATGCTCTCTAGAATCCATCCACAAGCACTGCTACTGAGGAGAAACAACCTCCTTAGCAAACACTGAAATCCTGCAGCACATGGAGCTTTAACTTGGATGAAACTTTTCACACAGAAGTGAAGCTGCTGGAAGGTCTCCTTTGGAAATGAATATCATGGGCACAGGTACTATAACATAACTTTTTTGTAGAGTTATGCTTTAACTGTATATATCAAAACTGTTCATACAAGAAACATAAAAAGGTATAGAGGGGAAGGATTAGAGAAAAAGAGAAAAGACAAATTACAGGTTATAATGCTTGAATTATTTTACAGCTAAAAACACTGCTCTCAAAACATACAATATGTGACCATGAACTACAATTCAAAGCTGTAGGCAATGCCTCTCAGATAATCCATCAAGCTTCTATTATTGAAATCTTGCACGATACGTTTAACCCTTGCTGAAATTGCAGCATACCTTTTGTTTCTTGCAGCGATGGGACTTCCTGCAATTATCTGAATAATTGCAAAACTGTGGAGCTCTTGCTGATGTTTCAGACAGTTAATGAACCGGTATATATTTTGGAAAAGAGTACCACATGTTTCTCGACAGCTACGGTGCCATCCATCAACATCATTATTTGTTCGCTGTTGATCATTCAATGTTCGCTCATACACATTCCAGAGTTGAACTGGAAACAAAGGTGCTTGACGTCCTCTGCGATTCATTTGACCGATATAGCTGTCTTCAAAATAGTTGGCAATAGGTATTTCTTCTTGTGGAAAGTCAGGATCTTCCACCAATTCTTCAAATGATTGCACAACATTCTGTGGTGGTACAAAGGCCAGGGCAGGTATCATGCGTATCCAACGGGCAAATTCATGGTCACCTTGGTATTGCATCTTGAGTTCATTTTGAACTTTATAATATCAACATACGGCTGTGTCCATTTCCTAATTTAAAATTAAAGTATTAGTAGAGGAAATAACAGAAAAAGTGTAACAAGCAGCAGACAGAGAATTTTGGGATGAATTCACAAAAAAAAATATCCTAATCAGAAGCCTCTGTTCATATCTCACATTAAAAACTCACATTTTGCTCCAGATTTTCTGATTTCATAATAAAAAAAACTGAAGCAAAAATCTAGTATGAAGGGGCCAACCAATAGTTTTTTACAACATATATTGTCCCAGTGGAAAATTATATATTTTTGTTTAAAATTAAAATTACTTCCAAACTTGAAATAGGTCATATTTTTAGGGTACCTTTAGACCCTTCAACTAGACGGCCATTCAGCATGGCCGATCGCCGCCATGCTGAACGGCCGTGTAGTTGACAGCCGCATCCAAACGCGAATGAACGACTAGGCGGGTCCCCCGCCTGAATGGGTGTTCCATTCAGGCGGATGGGCGCGTTAGTCGTTGAGTAGACAGCGCGGACGTTCGTGAAGTCCGCCCTGCCTATGCTGTCTCTTTGAGAGGATTGTGCAGGACGCACAAACCTGTCAATCAGATGGCCGAAAAGATACCGCCAGCAACTAAATTCAATTTTGATTTTGCCCATGATTTTGCAGCGATTTGAGAAACGGAATTCAAATTGCGGCTCTCTCCCTTCTGGAGCGCTCACCGGGAGCGCTACGGCGGGGTTAACAGGGGCATGCATGTAACTCATGCATGCCCGGTAGCTGGCGGGCTCCCCTGACCCCGCTCGCTGCTCCGTGCAGCTCCGTACCGCCCCCCTCCCCTCTTACCAGCTTCAGTGTGTCGGCTCGGCGCTCTGCTAATGCCGTGTGCGGTACGGCTCAGCTCGGCGGCTGAACGGCGGAAGTGAGCAGAGAGTGACCGTGCCTTGTGCAGAAGCCCATCTAGGTCGGGAGAGTGGGTTAAAAATTGCTGGACAACAAGGTTTAACACGTGAGCCATACAAGGCACATGTGTCACCTTGCCCCGGTGAAGGGCCGTGCCCAGGTTTGCAGCATTGTTGCACACGGCCTTCCGTGGCTGCAGGTTGAGTGGAGACAACCATTTATGAAACTCGGACCGCAGAGCTGACCGCAACTCATGCGCTGTGTGACTCTTATTTCCAAGACATTTCAAGGTAAAGACCGCCTGATGCCGTTGAGCTCTGCTGCCAGCATAGTAAGGAGGTGTGTGGGATTCCTTGTGCGCAGTTACAACGCAGGTGGCCTGACCAGGCAGGCTTGGGGTGGAGGTGCAGGACCCAGACGAGGTTGAGGAGGCAGAAGCAGTGGAGGAACTTCGACATACAGAGGATTGACGCACAAGTCTTGGGGACGGAAAGACTTGTTCAGCAGACCCTTCTCCATCTATCACCATAGTTACCCAGTGCCCAGTCAGCGACATGTAATGCCCCTATCCATGCTTACTGGTCCAAGTATCGGTGGTGAAATGCACCCGGTCACACACAGAGTTTCTCAAGGAAGCGGTGATGTTCTGTGCGACATGCTGGTGTAGTGCAGGCACACCTTTCTTGGAGAAGTAGTGGCGACTGGGCATCTGGTACTAGGGCACTGCGATGGACATAAGGTCTCGAAAATCCTCTGTGTCCACCAGGCGTAAAGGCAGCATTTCGGTAGCCAAGAGCTTACAGAGGGATAAAGTCAACCTCTTAGCTTTGTCATGGCTCAGAGGAAATGGTCTTTTATTTGTTCACATCTGAGGGACAGAGATCTGGCTGCTGTGTGGAGACGGTGGTGAGTAGGGTGTCCCTGGAAAAATGCAGGTCTGTGAGGAAAGTGCAGGCGGAGACATGATGTTGCCTTCATCCAAAGTTGGTGCTCTCGATGTCTGAGAGAGCTGTACACCAGCACTTGTTTCCCCTTCCAAACCAACTGACGACCTGCCAAGCAAACTGCCTGTTGCGGTTAAAGTGGTGGAAGGTCTGCGTGGAAAACCAGGTGTGACAACTGTCCCCACACTCATAGAAGATGAAGAGAGCGCGGATGCACTGGAAGGGGCAGGCGGTGGTTGGCCCGCTCCGCTAGACCGCATTGCAGCACAGTGAGCTTCCCACTGGGACTTATGCTTGTTATTCATGTGACGATTCATGGAAGAAGTTGTCAAACTGGTGAGGTTTTGGCCTCTACTTATAGATTGCCGACAAATTTTACAGATCATATGATTTGGGAGATCCTTTGCAAGGTCAAAAAAGGACCAGGCTAGGTAAGGCTTAGAGGCCATGAGACCTGCAGAGCCACCCCGACTTGTGCTCAGAGGCAGAGTGGTGGCTGAGGATACACTTGTTGACGTGCTTCAAGTACTCTGACTCTGTCCTGGAAGGCGCAAAGTAACTTCGTTGTCAGTTGCATCCTCCTCCACCGCCTCTGGTGACCTCCTTGAGTGCCTGACTGTGGGTTGACAGTAAGTGGGATCTAGAACTTCACCATCAAGCGTTGTGTTTGCACCTCCCTCGCCCTCAGACCTAACCTCTTCTTGCCCTGACTGAATAGTTAACTTGTCATCCCAATCTGGTATCTGCGTCTCATCGTCATCAGTATGTTCCTCATTGTCTCCACCAACAGGTGTTACAGTTTGGGAATGAGGGTCTACATTATGCTCAGAAACTTGGTCATCAGGGCCTGAATCTGACTTACAAAGCTTCTGGGCATCACTGCAGACCATTTTCTGGTCTGTACTCACTGTAGCTTGGGAGCAGACCTCTGATTCCCAACCTATAGTGTGACTGAACAGCTCTGCAGAATCAGCCATCTCTGTTACACCATACTCTGCAGGGCAGGTGGAGACTTGAGAGCTGGGAGAAAGCAAGTGTGATTGGGATGATAACTCAGAGGACTGTTGTTTTTTTGATGTTGAAGTTGAGGTGGAGGAGAGGCCACTTGTTGGAGCACTTGATATCCATTCAAGCATGTGCTTTTTTTGTGCATCATCTACCTTTGTTACAGTTGTTTTGTTCCGTAAAAGAGGTAGCACATCGGATTGTTCACGGAAAGTAGTAGACATCTTACTTTTGCTGGAAGATGGCCTATCTTCAGCAGATGTTAATGTAGCTTTCCCACCTTCCCCACAGACACAAACTTTTTTTCCTTTTCCAACACTCCTGTTCCCCTTTCCACCAGCATCTGTCCTTTTCCCACTCATTTTGTTAGCAACAAGATTGGCCACTTAAAAAGTGGTAGCAAAAATTGAAAGGTGGTGTAGATTGCAGAGGTGGTCTAGCTTTATTGACAGCTGAAGAAACACTGACTATCCCTGACAATGCAACTATGGCCCTAAAACTGGCAGCACTGTTTGCTATGAAAATAATGTAGCAAAAATGGGCAGGAGGGTAGAATGCAGAGGTGGTGAAACTTGCTTGGCACCAGTGGGACACTTAGTTACTATGGCAGACACTTTTTGGATGCCACTAAGTTTCAGCACTGTTTGCTATAAAAATAGCATAGCAAAAATGGGCAGGAGGGTACAGTGCCCGAGTTCTGTGGGTCAGTGGACAAGAAAGGAACACTAACTTAGTATTCCAGACACTTTTAGGATGGCAGAAAAAGTGTCAGCTCTTTGGGCAAATAAAATAGCGTGCCAAAAGTGGGCAGGTGGGTACAGTGCCCGGGTTCTGTGGCTACAAGGACAGGAAAGTAAGCCTCACTTTCTATCCCTTCTAATGATGAAATGCAGCAAGGAATTCTCTGAGCTGAGGTACACAGACGCTGTTATCTAAAGCTGTACACAGCATTTGCATGGACCTGCCTAGCAGCTTTGGCTAGGATTGCCTTGAAATCAGCCCTGAAAAGGGCTGAAATAGCCTGCAGTCCCTCCTTAATCCCTACAGCACCGTGTAGCTTGCAGTATTTCTATTTTTGCACACAGCAGGATCGGAGGCGACAGCAGCAGCGTGAGCGGTGACTGTCACCCACACGCAGAAGGCAGATAATGGCGGCGTGAGGGAAAATGGCCGTATTTATAAGGCAAGGACATGTGACATTCACAGCCTATGACACATGCCTTTGCTTGTCTGGCAAAAATCCACTTACCTGTGTGTGTGTCTGTGATTGGCTGACATCCTGGCCCGCCCCACTGCACGCGCGCTTAGGAAAAAAAAAATGGTGATCGGCATTCTCTCAGCAGCACTTGTCCCCCCCGCACACTATACCCTGAAATTTGATAATAGTGTGAATCACAGTGACTCACACTATTACAGTGAAAAGCCAGCTAGTAACTAGCTAGTCTTTTTGCTGATCGAACCGTTCTCGAACGTAACTCGAGCTGTCGAGCTTTTAGCAAAAAGCTCGCGTTCGAGTTCGATCTCGAGCACCCCCAAAAATCACTCAAACATGAAATTGGCGAACCTCGAACATCGCTCAACTCTACTGAGGACTCAATGTGCTTCTAGAGCAGGGTTTGGCTTCCGCCTGTACTTAACATGCATCCATGAAGAAAGAGCTCTGCGCTGCTGAAGTCCTATACAAATCCTTTATTGCATTACAAAGTTCCAAAAGTGCCAGACCACCATCACCTACCCACATATATACATATATACACACACACACACACACACACACACACACTGTTCGGGCGTACAGTGTGCATATATATATTTTTTATATATATATATATATATATATATAAAAATACATATATATATAAATATATATATATATCTAGCTCTGGAGATTGGATCGGAATTATTCCAATCTTTCAGTATGATCGGCCCAATCTGATCCTATCTTTCCAGTGATCGGCCAACACTAGTTGGAATCAGTAGGCCTCACTACATTATATTACCCTCAAAGTTTCCCTTGAAGGCAAAAATCACATAGTGTTTTATATCAGCACCTTATAGTGTAGCATTTTTTACATTTGTGTAAAAGAAACTTTGCAATAATTATGCATAATGGAATTGTTTTAATACAATGTTAAATGGTTAAGTAGCTTACAAGAGTCATGCAGAAGGAACTGCTGCTGGACACCATCAATACTGATCTCCTGGAACTCCATGGGAATAACAAGTTTATCAAGGGTTTGAGGTAACCTTGGGATATTGCCAAGTTACCTTGCTAATCGTATTGTTCTCTTCAGTGAAGCTTTCCTTGGGAGAAGTGCTACAACATTAGAATGGGCTCCTGAAATGACGTCTGTGAGAATCTGTTGTGGTGTCTCCTGTGTTGTTCTTGCCCTGGTGACTGCCTCATTAACAAGTCGGATTGCTTCAGGTCTTGCAGCTTGTGCTGCGTGACTGTAAAGATTGATTACTTTCACAACTTCGCCAGATTCTTCACTGGTCTAAACACGTCCCTTGCAAGTCGACCGTTTTTCACATACCAGATGGAATGGACATCATCAGCGGTTCTTTTGGAAAATAAGTAAATGTGATTCTCATGGACCAACTTCCTCCTTCCACGTTTGGACAGAACTGAATTCATAGTTGTAGAAAGTGAATTGCTGTGGAAGCTGACTGATATTTTTGTGGCAGTACACCTCTCTCTTTGTGGAGATTTCAGACACTGCTATATTCTGATGTACAGATGGAATAAAAGCTAGTCTAATGTAACTTGCAGGACATCTGACCTGCTACTTGTTACATCTGCAACAAAACTTGCAACAAAGCAGGTCAGTGCTGAGTCAGGTAAAAGGTCAAAATTGTTTTGATTTGAGGCCTCTTGCACACTGTAATTTTAGAGTTGTTTCACACTTGTGTTTGGGGCCGCCAATGGTTAATCCGCTCTGGATCTGACATCCAGCTGACCATGGGGCAATGCTGGCGGAATGCTGGCATTCTGCTTGCATTGCCCATAGAAGTGAACGGCTGGGTTCCGCGATCTGCAGCCGCTCGTTCGCTTTCGTAATGCTGCATTCCGCTATCAGTGTCAGAACAAAAAGAAGAGCATTTTCTTCTTTTCGTTCCACTGCAGGTTAGCGGAATGGCGGCATTACAGAAGCGAATGGGCGGCCTGTAGTGCATATGTAGCGGAAGTGTGAAAGCACCCTTATGCTACCACTGTTTTAGAACTCCAAAGCACATGCTTTACTGCCATTTTTGAGAGCGCTTTTGTGAGCGCTCTCGGTAATGACCCATAAGATACAGGCTATTGATGAACACTAAGTGCTCAAAAATAGCTCCTGTAATAAAATAAAAAGAGCTGGCCGAAACAACACCTCGCTTTTCCAGCCATTGACTTATATATTCAAAATTGGCAATCTTCTTGGTGATTTTCCAGTGCTTTTCACTTGGGTAAGTGCCTACTGTGAAAGAGGTCTTAGGGCTAAAACACAAGTCCGAAATTCCCTGCCTAATTTAGGGCCGAAACATCTGGGGGCAAAAAGCTGGGGGTTAAATATCCGTGGGCGAACTGCTGTTGGCAAAATGTGTGGGGGCAAAATGTGCGGGGGCGAAACATCCTGGGGGCGAAACATCCGGGGGCGAACTGCTGGGGGCAAAACATCCGGGGGCGAAACGTCCGGAGGCGAACTGCTGGGGTCGAAACATCCGGGGGCAAAACGTCCGGGGGCGAACTGCTGGGGACGAAACGTCCGGGGGCGAACTGCTGGGGGCGAAATGTGCGGGGGCGAAACATCCTGGGGGCGAAATGCTGGGGGCGAAGTGTACCTGGGGGCGAACTGCTGAGGCGAAATGCTGGGGGCGAAACTTCCTAGAACCGAAAAGTCCTTGTGGATCCATGACTTGTTCATCTTGATGAACGTTAGTCTGTCCACATTGTCGCTGGACAGACGCGTGCACTTATCTGTCAGCACACCCCCAGCAGCACTGAATACACGTTCCGAGAGAACGCTGGCTGCGGGACACGACAAGATCTCCAAGGCGTAAGTGGCTAGCTCAGGCCATTTTTCCTGATTGGAAGCCCAAAATGAGCAAGACTCTAGTTGCACAGTCATGGCATCGATATTCACTTGGAGATACTCCTGTATGATCCTCTCCAGGCATTGACTATGTGTCAGACTTCTTGTGTCTTGTGTCCTTGCAAAGGATGGTATGATAAATTCATGAAACGGTTCCATAAAATTGCTGTTACCACCAGATACGGTGTGGCTGGTAGGGTTTCTGTGATGATGACTCCACAGTCCCATGGTTGGCAAGTTAGAAATGTGAGATTCACTCTGTGCAGCACTGGTGTTTAGTGTAAAAGCCGCTCTAACATTGCATACCAGCTTCTGCTCCTGCATACGTGCGTCCCTTTCTATGGCAGGACTTATTTCACCAGTTTTTGTTTTGTACCGGTGAACTAAGAGTGTGGCAACCAGTAGACTGCATTACTTCTAATTCTGACAATCCGAGGGTCATGTTGTAGGTAGTGCAGCAAGAAGGCCCTCATGTGTCTTGCGCATCCAGGAGGAACAAGTCCTTGCTGTGTTGTTGGCGGCAAGTTGAGAATCATGCTTCCTTCCTCTGCCCTCTCCCCCCAACCTCGCACAACAGAAATGTGATCAAGGTCTCCCTCATCTGCTGAGTCTTCCATGCCCATTGCCAGTATGTCCTCCATTTCTTCCTGGGCTCCTGCAGCTTCCTCAACAGTTTGGCTGCTACCATGCGCCCTTGTTAATCCCTCTCCCCCACCGTCCCATGCCTGCCACCTTGGTGCTGCTGACCGTCTGGACCTTGGAGATCTTGTTATCCCTTCCGCATATGACTCCTCCTGTAGTTCCTCCCCTTCCTCTTGTCCCTTCACCTGACTCTGAATACTGTTTAGGGTGTGCTCTAGCATGTAAATGACCGGAATTGTCATGCTGATAATGGCATCGTCGGCGCTAAACATCTTCGTCGCCATTTCGAAACTGTGAAGAAGGGTCCATAGGTCCTTGATCTGAGACCACTCCAGCAGCGTGATCTGCCCCACCTTTGGATCTCGTTATCCCAGGCTATACGTCATAATGTATTGCACCAGTGCTGAAGCATCGTCGCACATGGCTGTTACATCACCACCGGAGTCCGCTCCAGCGACTTCTACTCCGATCGCCAGGTGACGCCGTGTTCCTTTCGTGGATAGTGCTTGTGATGGGAGATGAGTCGATGCCAGCGGCGCCGGTGGGCTCAGGCTCCGCTCATCCACTGGGTTGGGTTACCTTGGAATCTGCAGTACCACTAGCTGACTGTAGGTGGTGGGTGTCTCACAGCTGATGTACCATCATTCAGCTACAACCAATGGGAAGACACCACACCCTTTTTAATGCCCCTCCTGTCTGCTGACCACTGCCAGAGATAGTTCTGAACTTCTGGTTCCTGTTCTGCCCTGTTCTGTTTTGTGATTTTCTGTGCTGACTACCGCTTGTTTCCTGACTACGTCTCCTGCCTGCTGTTTATGTACCTCGCTGTCCGATCCGGATTTGACCACCACATGTTTCTTGACTACGTCTCCTACCTGCTGTTTATGTACCTCCTTGCCTGATATGCATTTGACCTCTGCTTGTTTTCTGATTACGTCCTTGCCGGAAGATTCTGTCCCTGTTCCACAATTCCTGGTTTGACCCTGCCTGACTACTACTCTCTCGGACTGCAGCCTTCCACAGGTAGTGATCACCTTGGGCCCTGTGTAATTACAAATCCCTATATAGGGGTTAAAGGGTTTCAGGGTTCTAGGGGTCCTGCTTGGTGAATGCCCTTCCCTCTAGCCTATCCTTTACAGCCTGTCTGAGTCTGTGGATCCAGGCAGGCATTACACCGTGCCCTCTGCAGAAGCCCATGTAGGCCGGGATAGTGGTTTGAAAATTGCTGGACAACCAGGTTCAACACGTGAGCCATACAAGGCACGTGTGTCACATTGCCCCGGCGAAGGGCCGCACCCAGGTTTGCAGCATTGTCGCACACGGCCTTCCCTGGCTGCAGGTTGAGTGAAGACAACCATTGATGAAACTTGGTCTCCAGAGCTAACCGTCCACAACTCCTCAGCGGTGTGACTCACATTTCCCATACATTTCAAAGTAAAGAGTCCACCGCCTGATGCCGTTGAGCTCTGCTGCCAGCATAGTAAGGAGGTGTTGGGGATTCCTTGTGCACAGTTACAACGCGGGTGGCCTTACCAGACAGGATCTGAGCAGAGGTGGAGGACCAAGATGAGGTTGAGGAGGCAGAAGCAGTGGAGGAACTTCTACATACAGAGGATTGACACACAACTCGTAGGGACGGCAAGACTTGTACAGCAGACCCTTCTCCATCTCTCACCATAGTTACCCAGTGCCCAGTCAGCGTCATGTAACGCCCCTGTCCATGCTTACTGGTCCAAGTATCTGTGATGAAATGCACCCTATCACACACAGAGTTTCTCAAGGAAGCGGTGATGTTGTGTGCGACATGCTGGTGTAGCGCAGGTACCCCTTTCTTGGAGAAGTAGTGGCGACTGGGCATCTGCTCTTGGGGCACTGCGATGGACATAAGGTCTCAAAAATCCTCTGTGTCCATCGGGCAGAAAGGCAGCATTTCTGTAGCCAACAGCTTACAGATGCTGAAAGTCAACCTCTTAGGCCTGCAACACACATCCGTGTTTTCGGTACGTGTTTGGTACGTATTTGCACGTACCGGAGACACGGAGACCCATGTTATTCAATGGGTAATGGCACACACACGTAAAATCACACGGAACGTGTGTCCGTGTGGTAAGTACGTGTGTGCGGTTTTCTACACGGAAATTTGAAACACTTGTTACCAATCTATTAGGTCAATTGTAGGCCATTAATTCTGGCGCCAAACATACATTTCCTGTCTCATTTGCACGCCAGACAGCAGCTGGGCACCTGTCCTTTCACTGCAGGGGAACTTTGAGCTCAGAGAACACCACAGGTACTGATCATGGCACCCAGAATCGATACAGAGAGGCTGATTGGGGAAGTAGAGAGGCATCCAGAGCTGTGGGACACACGTGTTGATGGCTACCATGACAGGTTGATGGTGGAACGAGCATGGTTGTCTGTGGCTGAACTAGTCTACCCCAGGAATGGATGGTCTCAATGCACCCCTGGAAGGAAAAATAGATATGGTGAGTACAGATATTTTCATTACTTCTGTCTTTACCTACATGTGCACATTCTGTAGGCAGAATCTAGCCATATTTGTATACTTTGTTTGGCATGTATTAATGGGCCTGACTCATTTTGAGCTACACTGGAGACTCACAGGAGAGTGTTGTTACTTAGGCTTTTAAACTAATCCTTGTTGTTTTGTAGTAATGTCATCCTGTGTATATGGGTTGCAAAGCACTTCATGCATGTACAAAAGGCATTTCAGGCTGCTAAAGCATCATTCAAACATGTTTGTTTTTTTGTTGTTTTTTTTAAGGCTTTTTAAAATGTGCTGTTAAGTGTCTATCCATTAATCTTTTATTGTTTTTTTTCATGCATTACCCTTGTTGCCATCATTTCTGTAATGTTAACTGTAAATTGTAGTTTGTATTGTACTAGATTTGCGTAACATATGGCACTTCATGGGTTTTGAGATATTTAGGGTCTCATGGCTTATGCCTGCTTTACACGCTTCAATAAATCTTTCAATCCGTCGTCGGGGTCAAGTTGTAAGTGACGCACATCCTGCATCGTTCGTGACGTATTTGCGTGTGACACCTACGTGCGATCAAGATTGAACGAAAATACGGTGATCGCATACACGTAGTTTATTCCTCATACATTGGACGTTTTGTTGTATGAACCTAGTCAATTGAAACGTGTGACATCCCTCATACGATTTTGATGTCTGATGCTATGTGCGCAGGTGTGCGCTCTGCACCGCTGCTTAAAAAAGCTCTGCTTCAGAGCGCAGCTGAAAAGCTGCGTTCTGAAGCACCTCACAATGTCTGTCATTCACTAATCTCTGTCAGTCCGTCACTATCTCTGTCCCTCTCTCTCTGTCCATGTCAGTCTATCCCTCTTACCCCCTCCCTCATACTCACCGATCATCCTGGATTACGCCGGACAAGCAGGGCTTTTTGGGGCTGATTAAAGTGGTTAACCAGGGTATATGTTTGTGTTTTTTATTTATAATAAAGGATTTTTCGGGTGTGTGTGTTTATTTACTGTAATTTACAGATTAATCATGGAAGGTGTCTCATAGACGCCTGACATGATTAATCTAGGACTTATTGTCAGCTATGGGCTGCCAAAAACTCCTTATTACCCCGATTTGCCAACGCACTAGGGTAAATCGGGAAGAGCCGGGTACAGTCCCAGAACTGTCGCATCTAATGTATGCGGCAATTCTGGGCGGCTGTTGGCTGATATTGTTAGGCTGGGGGGCTCCCCATAACATGGAGCTCCCCATCCTGAGAATACCAGCCTTCAGCCGTATGGCTATATCTGGCTGATTTTAAAATTGGGGGGGACCGCACGCCGTTTGTTTTAATTATTTAATTATTTATTTCACTGCACAGTATAGACACGCCCACCGGCTGCTGTGATTGGGTGCAGTGTGACACCTGTCACTCAGCGTGGGGGCGTGTCTCACTGTAACCAATCATAGACGCCGGTGGGCGGGGAAAGCAGGGAATACAAGATTGTTTAATGGGCGGCCGGCTTTTTCAAAACAGTAAAAGCCGCCGGAGCAGTGTGAATGCCGTGCAGCGCCGGGGATCGGGGATCGGTGAGTATATGAGAGAGGGCTGCTCAATTCACTTACTCAGGAGTTTAGCGGTCACCGGTGAGTCCTTCACGGGTCACCGCTAATCAGGACGCAGCACAGACACAGCCGCGGCATGACCATGAAGTCGGGTGAAGTTCACCCGAGTTCATTCTGACAGTGCGGCTCTGTCTGTGTCTGCTGTCATCTGCCATTCAGCTCTGCTACATGGCTGTCTGTGTCTGCTGTCAGCGGCCATGTAGCAGAGCTGAATGGCAGATTACATAGTAAAAACGCATCCCTACACATTACACACGCTTGGCAAGTCAATAGATAAAAAAAAAAAAAAGGGTGCCCAATGCATACGTCACAGAACACATGATCTAAAGGATCGCACACAAAATTGATCAATTTAACATAGACTACTAACGCACGTGTGTCAGCAAATGAACGACCTACGTGCAATCTCATTCAATCGCATATGCGACCTGGGCGTGTCACATCGCATACGAGATCGCATACCTAATTGTAAGGTGTAAAGCTGGCTTAACTGATGGCTTTTTTTTATATATATATTTTTTTATGAAGTTGTAAGTGATAAATGATTATACATTGGTTTAATCTGTGTAATGGTGAACTGGTGTACTTCATCATGTTAATTGTGTTATTATGTCACTGAGCGGCACGGTGGCTCAGTGGTTAGCACTGCAATCTTGCAGCGCTGAGGTCCTGGGTTCAATTCCCACCAAGGACACCATCTGCAAGGAGTTTGTATGTTCTCCCCGTGTTTGCGTGGGTTTCCTCCGGGTACTCTGGTTTCCTCCCACACTCCAAAGACAAACAGATAGGGAATTTAGATTGTGAGCCCCAATGGGGACAGTGTTCCCAATGTATGTAAAGCGCTATGGAATTAATAGCGCTATATAAATTAATTTATTATTATTATATGATTGTCATGGATTGCAGTATTAATCCACATGATTTTGTTAACCTAATTATTGAATAGTTTGGTAGACAAGATCTATGTGCCTTTTTTAATGGAAAATATTGTGTTCATGATGTTGATATATTCTGTTAAACAGTGGATCTTGTTAAACGCCGTTGGCGGTCTGCACGTGACCAGTTCAGAAGAGAATATAACCCAGTGGCAACCACAGCTGCAGCATCAAAAAAGAAAAAATATGTGCATTATGCAAGACTCAGCTTCCTCATGCCCATTATGGAAGTCCAAAAGTAAGTTTTAACCATCATATCACATGGCGGTCTTTATTAAATGCACACACTAATTTTTTTTTCTCTTTACACAAAAGTACAGAGGATAATCTAGAAGACAGTGAGGAGGCACAGTCAGCAGTCTTAACAGCTACAGCTACCTCTGCTTCCGAGATGGAGTCAACCTCCTACCAACCACCCACAATCCCCAACGCCAGCCAGCCAGACGCAGAAGAAATGTCATCTGATTTGGGTTTGGGAACAAGTCAATCCACTACTGTAATTCCAGGCCAGTCTACAGGTCAACAAAGTGGTCCTTCACCAGTTCTTGCAGAGAGTAGTCCACAGCAACCAACAGGCCCACAGCCAAGAATAACAACTAATACCATGCGCACAATAGCCCAATCTATCCGTGGTCGCAGACATAGGCGTTTTGAAGATTTACGTTCCCTGCCTGAGATCATTGATACAAGAATAATACACATGATGAACTCACTGCACTGATACCAGAGAGTGATGGAGAGAGATTTTGCCACTCCCTTTCTCCCTCTCTTGCATTGGTCCAAGCTGATAGGCAGGACAGGTTAAGGGCGTCCCTAATAACACTGATATCTGCTACCCAGCATGAGCCTGAACCCATATATTGTTTTGAAGTGATAGAGCAATGGAGAGCAAATCCACGTGGCCCACACACAAACACAATCCTACAAACTGTGGAAACCCAAACAGATGAACATTACTCAAATACAGCAAGTAAGCAAAGGAACCAGTGATTTGTGTTCCTTCCAGGACAGGGGCTCACAATTTGTTTGGGAAATAGCACCAGTGAGATTATATTAAAATTTAACCTGCAAAAACAGCACATTTGGTGTGTGTGGACCTTGCAGGCATTACACCATCACTGGCCCTGATACTTCTAACCCATGCTTGGTCCCCTGAGGAGTCACTAAACGTGACGAAACGCGTCGGGAGGCATGTGGGGCTGTTTTGTACAAGGACAACAATAGGTTCAGTTGTGGACCGTCCTTGTAAGGACGGGACTCAATGGGGTTTAGGGTGAGTTACATCAACTTGGAATCCAAGCCCCATCCTGACCCTGTCAGCAAGAGATGCTGTGATAAGCAATAGAAGATCATCTGAATGGGTGAGATCGTCCCTGTTTTTTGCTTAAATTATGTGTTGATTACAGTCAAAAGGTGATAGGCATCTGTATATTTTTCGTACCTTCAGTGAAGTGGAAGTAAATATATATCCTTTTGCCTGTGTTATTTTATGACCCTGGTCTAAACATAATGGAACTACTGTCGTTATAATTATGTGCTATCCACTGATAGTGTAAACCCGCTTTGCTCTCAACACATGATTTAGCTGCCCCATTGTTTACCTTGCCCAAGGGACATATTTATAGCCCTTTTGAGCTTTATATACAGCTCTGGGCAGTGTGTGATCTGTGATCTGCATGGTCAAACCTTTGGTATTTTAATATTTCTTTTTGTGTGCTTTAAGGAATAAAATAAAGGTTAAATTTTAATATAATCTCACTGGTGCTATTTCCCATTACTCAAATACACAACTAAATACTGTAGTGCAACCAACATATATACAGTGGCCTTCTTCTTCTATGGGAAGTGATGCACAAATTAGGCCAACAATTCTCCCACATCAAACTGGTACATTAATGATACAAAGGCTATCTCAACAGCCATCATTTAACCCACAAGGCCCCCAACAGACACCAATACAATCCTCTTTTAGCTATCCAAGTAATGTTCTTAGACTACCTCAAATGATTCAACAACCTACATCCTACCATGTGCCTAATAATCTCCAACAACAGTACTTTCAACATCAGCCTTACCCACCTAACTACACATACACACATACTCAGCCTCTTCAAACACATCAATATGTACCACCTACACTTGGTTTTCCATCTGCCCAAACAACTGCATCAATATTTGTCCCAAGTACAACAACTGTATCTAGTAGAAACACTGATCAGGCACTGACTACAACATCTAGTGTTGGCCAACAAACATATTCAGTAGGTGTCAATGCAATGGAGACTACACAAGAAAGCATCACTAGCCTAGAGGATTTAATTGACTCATAATGTGAGTAAGTATGCATTGTTCAACATTTTGTTATGTTTTCAGGGTTATAGATGGTCTCAAAACATTTCAAAATGTTAAACATTAATTACTCTATATGCATGGGGAATTTTTTGACATTATGTTTCCAAAATTTAAACAGAAAGTTACTCTATCACTTCCTAAACATTACCGGCCTGTAAAGGATCTTTGGCAGATCTGTGGTTGCAGTGAAATCATGGGCATATTGTTCCATTTGTACACAGCCACAAACCTGGCACTGATTGTCCACAATTTCACTGCAACCACAGATCTGCCGCAGATTTATCTCTGTGTGTGACAGGGCCTTTAGAATATTGCTTGCTCTGGACATGGTGTTTTGTCAATCCATCAGACAAAACTGTGTTTATAGAAAAAATGCACGCACATAAACTACTACACTAACATTCAAACACCTCTATTACTAAAAGTCCACCCATTATGCAGTATCTGCATATGGTCTGGTCCCATACTTGTATTTCAACAGTGTCAAACAAATCATGTTTGTGTGACATTATTGCATAATACAGTATGGTGTTTTGTATGGGATTATGTCCCTGATAAAATTCTTTATAAAAAAATAATAGAATACAGTGTGTTTTGCAAAATAAAAAAGACATACATAGGTACAATAAACAATCAGGACTACATTTTTATAAACATATAGGAATTTTTTAATTACTCAGCTACATTCAGTAGTAATGTCACTGTCAAACCCATATTTACTTAGTTTTTTTAAAAAAACAAAACAAAAACAATAGCTTATTGGTAGCTGAAACACAACAAAACAACAAAGTACACCAAACAATATACCTATGTATGGTGATTTTCTCTTTTGTATTACATATGTGTTTGTAATTATGTACCTGAGATAACAAAATATATAACAATGTCAAGTTTATACATGACTATGGAGATTTAAACTAAAATAATCCTTAAACTGATTCCTCACTTGTAGACCAGAAGAGGACAAATTGGTTCTAATAGTACCATTATTTACAAATGGGGCATTTAAAACAGGCAACTCTTCCATGTCTTCGTCATTGCTTTCATGTAATCTACAGTAATTATGTAACACTACTGTAGCTTTCATGACAGCCTTGATGGTGGTTGGTTGGAGTTAGATGGTGGTTTGATAAATGCGCCATCTTGAGGCCAAAATGCCAATGGCACGTTCAACATAGCAACGTGCTCTTGCCAAGTGGCTATTAAATTGAGCTTTTGATCTGTCCAGCCCCCTTCTGGGATATGGACGCATCAAATGCCTAGACAAGGCAAACCCCTGATCTGCAACCATGACAAAAGGTAAAGTATGCCCATTAGTACCAGGCAATGGTCTTGGAGCAGGTAAACTTAAACTATCTGACATTAATCGTCTTGCTAAACGTGAGCTTCTGAAAATGCGTGCATCTGAGGCACTGCCATAGGCCCCAATATGAGCAAAAACAAAGCAGTAGTTTGTATCTACCATTGCCAATATAACTACAGAAAAAAACTTGTGAAAATTATAATATCTTGATGCAGAGTTTGGTGGTTTCTTCACTCTAATGTGCTTTCTGTCAATGGCGCCAATACAATTAGGGAAAGATGTTTTCTCCAAAAATTCATCCGAAATGTGCATCCAATCCTGTGTTGTTGGCTGCTGCATGACATGATGCCTAAGGGTCTGCCATAGCACAGTGCAGGTATGCAGGATCATGTTGCCTATTGTAGACCTTCCCAATAAGAATTCGAAATGTAGACTGCTGATGGATTGCCCAGTTGCAAGGTAACTGAAATTGAAACAGAACAAGACATTACTTTGTGTAATCATTACAGTTGGTTTTCAGTACAAATATTTGTGTCATGCAATGGCTGGCAACATACTCTGTATGACTATTATTTTATTGTTTTTGTGGTTAAAACATATTTGTTGAAATTTACTTTCCATATTGGAAACAAAAACACTGATCTGTTTAATAAACAAGATTGTTTGATGTTTGTCTCTTGTGTCTTAAATCTTTTTAGCCATAGAATGGTATGTGTAAGCACTCAGACCATTATCATTGTTTACAATGATGTTATGTGGTCTATCTTAATTTTCTGCACACATAGAACTTACAATAAAAAATGCATACTTTAGCTAAATGCATGCCTTTAAGTTTTTACAAATTTTCAAACATTTTTAAAAAAAAATGCGTATACATAACAAAACCTACCGTAAAGTAACCAACAGTCGTTCCTCAGGGGAGATGCTGAGGCACATAGAGGTGTCCTGATGCTTCAAACGATTATAAACAACGCCAAGGATGTTGTCAAATGAATTAATGGTGAGATGGCAGTAGGCTTGGAATTTTGCAGGAAATTTCCGCATTTCGGCATACAGAATATTAAAATGCCCATGTGTTTTCCTGAGCTTCACAAGGGGGTGAATCCACATCCTTTTCTCCTGTGCTGGCTCTTCTTCAATCATATGTCGCCTAACCCCAAATCTCCTAGATATCAACCACAGCAAATACATGGTTTCTTCATTGGAGAGGGACATGTTGGAGTGTGTATGATGTGATAAAGAGCCCAAAAGCCTTCTTTTCACAGGGTTTTTAAACATAAAAACAAAATTGGGAAGTTAATTGTCCAATTAAACACAACTGGAGCACATCATGATGGGATAACAAGGTTATTAGTGGTAAAATACGGTTCTTAAAAAACGACTGCACACGGACAGCACACGTGCATATTTTCTGACAATACAGACATCCTACAAGTACACACAGCTCGCATACGCCATCACACGGATGCCATACGTACCGGAGAAACGCCTCTAAAATACGGAACACGGACACGAAAAACGGAACGTGAGACACGTACGGTTTTTATGCAGAAGTGTGTTTTAGGCCTTAGGCATGTCATGCCCTTCTAAAATCATGTAAAACACAGCAAGGGGACTCCAACAAGACTCTCCATTTTTACCAAAAATTTGGCCCCAGACACCACTTAAGTGACAACAATTGTCCCACAGTTGCAAACTTAAAATGGTTATTTGCATGAAGCACATTCAAAAATCCACAAGCCTTTAGTCTCCTCAGGATGACACAGGGGTAGAAAAGTCCTTGCGGATCCATGACTTGTTCATCTTGATGAACGATCATCTAAAAAAACAGCAAGGGGATGCCAACAAGAGTCTCCATTTTTTCCAAAAATTTGGCCACAGACACCACTTAAGTGACATCAATTGTCCCACAGTTGCAAACTTAAAATGTTGATTTGCATGAAGCACATTCAAAAATCCACAAGCCTTTAGTCTCCCCAGGATGACACAGGGATAGAAAAGTCCTTGTAGATCCATGACTTGTTCATCTTGATGAATGTTAGTCTGTCCACATTGTCACTGGACAGACGCGTGCGCTTATCTGTCAGCACACCTCCAGCAGCACTGAATACACGTTCCGAGAGAACGCTGGCTGCGGTACACGACAAGATCCCCAAGGCGTAAGTGGCGAGCTCAGGCCATTTTTCCAGATTGGAAACCCAAAATGAGCAATGCTCAAGTTGCACAGGAATGGCATCGATGTTCACTTGCAGATACTCCTATATCTGTGTCTCCTCCTCCTTTTACTCGTCCAGCTCTTTTGTTTCAGCATCGGTATATGTACTTGTCACTTTTCTATGTATTTGTGGTGTCTTGTGAGTTGTTTGTCACCTTTTGGACACCTTAGAAGGTGTTTTCTATGTGTTAGTATGTGTTTGTGTTTGCCTGTCATTGTTTTCAATGGGGTTCGAAGGTGTTCGTCGAGCGTTCGTCGAACATTTGCCAAACACACCCGCCGTTCGATGAACCGAACCAAACTCGAACACTAGGGGGTGGCTCATCTCTATTGAAGAGTGTCTGTGTGACCAAAATTATTGTACCTGAGAAATGCATGTGACTACCTACTCCATACAGGAGGCATCTTGAAGCTGTCCTCTCCAACAAAGACTTTTGCACAAAGTATGAAATAAATTTCTGTAAAGGGTGTTCAATACTTTTTTTTAGACATTGTGAAGTGCATTTTTATTCAGCCCCCCTGAGTCAATACTTTTTAGGACCATCTTTCGCTGCAATTACTGATGCAAGTATTTTGATGCATGTCTGTACCAGCTTTGCACATCTAGAAGCGGAAATTGTTGACCAATGTCACGCTAGTGGACACACTGCACCATGGCTTACCTTGGAGGGGTTGTAACTAACTACCTCAGTAACTCATCTTCATTAGAGTCTCTGATAGGCTTGTGGTAGAAGGTAGCCACCAGGTACCACTCCAGGGCAATCCCCGGTTCTGTGGCAGCTGCCCAAAGGGGTCAACCAAGTAGGTTCATTAAATAGATAATAAAACAAGCGCACTATGAGAAGCACCCGTGGAATCCTTTTTAACGTTTATAATATTAGAATTGCTCACCTTTGTTGGTTGTGCGCCCCCGCACAACTTCAGTTTCAGCTTATCAGACTGGAGTTCCTCCGAACAGATCCTGTGTCCAGGCTTCAGGAGTCCAGATTTAGGGTATCAATGTCGGCTACTGATTTCCACCGGCACCATGGAATTCAGGTTTTTGTTCCTCAATCCTCCAGCTAACCAGCTGGGTTTTTTGATAAGTCAGCAGGTCCTTTGCAGCTATTACCGATTCCCAATAGGGAGGGGGTATATGGATAATTCTTTCGGTCTATATATAGCGCAATAAGGATATTTGCTGGTGATAGTTATTTAAACTTTATTAATTAGGCACTCCTATTATTACAACGCGTTTCAGCAGAATTGCTTTCATCAGGTAAAATAGGAGCCTATTTTACCTGATGAAAGCAATTCTGCTGAAACGCGTTGTAATAATAGGAGTGCCTAATTAATAAAGTTTAAATAACTATCACCAGCAAATATCCTTATTGCGCTATATATAGACCGAAAGAATTATCCATAAACCAAGTAGGTTCAGACATAGGTACAGACAGGACGGCTGGAACAGACCAGACGGCAGGATGGCGTGTACAGACTGCATGGAATGTCCTGGTAGGATGGCTGGTACAAAATGAATAGCAAGCACTGGCAGAACGGCTGGTACAGACTGGATGGCAGATGCTGGCAGGACGGCTGGTTCAGACTGGACAGCAAGTATTGGCAAGATGGCTGGTACAGACTAGACAGCAGGTATAGGCAGGATTCAGGAACTCGAGTACAGGAACATAAGACCCGAATGGACTGGTACATACTGGAACACAAGACTGGAATAGATGCACTAACTGGGTGCGGAAATACTGGACTGGTACATAGACAGGAACACTGGTAAATATATTCAAGGCAGGTATAACACTAAAAGTCCCAGAAATTTCGAGCTCCCCCTGAAGTCCCGAAAGAGGGTCAAATGGCTCTTAGTCCAAACTGAATAGAACTAACTAGAAACTAAATGGCTAAACTCAATGGAAAACAACAACCTCCTGTGGTGGGACAGTAATGGCCTTAATTACAGAACAAAAGACGGTGATTATAGGATGTTAGCTAAAATCCTTCAGGTCATTCGACCCGTCTCTGGGTTCCAAAGGTAGAAATGCTAAATGACCCCTGTGGAGACACGGGGCTCAGTGGGTTCTCTCGTCCACTAAAACCCGCTGCCTTTAGAAAGACAGCGTGGCTCAGGGCTCATCCCAACTGAACGCCAGCCTCCTTAACCGTGGGCGTAACACTACTCAGACAACACAGGGTGAGGGAACCACAATAATTAGACTTTATTGGATCCCCAAACAATTAACGGCACATAACACATAACCAGCAAAAGACACACATGTAACAGGCAACAGAGTCTCACCCTTCCGCTGGCTCACCAGGGATTTAGAATGTCCTTGCCTCAGAGCTTCCAGGGCCGCTTACTCCAATCCAGTAGCACCCCGCTTTCGGCGGGCACCCACCGAGATAGGAATAGCGCCAGATTTAGGAAGCTGTGTGAGGTCTGCAAAGTCTGTAGCAGGTGACCGAATTGTCCCAACCTGAGTGTCCTCCTTAGGTAGTCCTGTATGATGATACAATCCTGGCAGCCGGAGTCGAAATCCCTAGACTGTGGATATGGTCTCCAACCGGAACCGGAGTCCCTAGATTGAAGCCATAAGGTATCCTGATCCTCTAGTCAGCTCCTCAGAGCTTAGACTGGATCCATCTGCATCCATCAACAACCTGGTGGCTTAAAGAAGTCCCTTTTATAGCCACAGCTTTCCACTTAGATACACTGCGTCCTCATCGATTGGTTGGACAAGATTGCTTCTCCCATTGGATGAATTTCAAGCTGCATGGATAATGTTCATTTAAATTGTGTCCATAGAAAGACTGAGGATATCTACATGAAGTCTGCAAGTCACAGACTCGACAATGGCTACTAAGGTAATCACATTAGCAATACACAACTACATTACAATGGTTACCGGAAGGGTCTGGAGAAACAATAGCTAAGCAAACATGAAGTAATACACAATAGAACAATACGTCTGGCTGAATGTTAAGAAACTTTAACCCATGAGAGGCATTGGGTGTCCATGTCGTCACAACCCCTCTCTGGGACTTCTAGTGATACGTGCAGGGGACTTCTAGTGATACGTGCAGACTACTGACAGGAAATGGTGCTCAGGCACCTCCCAAAGGAGGAGGATGCCTTAAATACTTAGTGCCTCTCAGCCATAGGCTGGGAAGCATTTCCAGGATAGGTGACGCTGGTTCTTTAAGAACATGAAGAAGTGCGCACTACAGGGAGACCTGTGCGGTGTGCTTAGGCTATGGGAGCAGGAGGCAGTAACAAGGACAGAAACACACACTAAGTGGCCGGGAAGGTAAGTGCATCAGTGTCCCTCCTGCGTGGAGGAAGCAGGACAGCGCAGGGATGCCGATGATGGTGTTACACCCACTCTTCTTTGCAAAAAAAGCTCTAGCTTAGTGAGATTGGTTGGAGAGTGTCTGTGAAAAGCCATTTTTAAGTTTTGCCCTAGATTTTAAATGGAATTTAGATCGGTTCATTGACTGGGCCATTTACACACATGAATATATAGTTACTTGAACTACATCTTCAGCAACATCTCCCTCATATACCAGCACCACCAACACCACCTTCTCCCCTAAATATTTTAATAGTCAGCTGTAGTCTGATTCTAAGAGAACAGGCAGTCCATGTTGTTTTGAGGAGAACAGATTGTACTTGTATTTCTCAGTAACTGAACACCTCCTGAGCCAGGGGTAAGGATGTATCATAAGTGGAAAAACTAGCATATTTGATAAGATAAACTACAGTTTCTTATATTTGATTGTATTATTAATTTATGCAAGGTACTTGAAACAACCATGGTCCTCAAGCAATCAGTTTATTGTGCAAAAGCCACACACAGATATCAGTAATCATTTAGGACATAAAATGCAATGACAGAAGAAGTGTTAGGAATCATCGTGGGACCTCGTGTGGATTGTGTTGGACCTACCGGGGTGTTTTGGGGGTTAATAAAGTGGTGAAAGAGAGTGTTGTTTTGGTATTTTATTTCAAATAAAGGATTTTTTTGGTGTTTGTATTTATTTCCTTTCACTCACAGATTAGTAATGGGGGGGTGTCATAGATGCTTGCCATTACTAATCTTGGGCTTAATGGCAGCTGTGGGCTGACATTAACTCCTTATTACCCTGATTGCAAGTGCACCAGGACAATCGGGAAGAGATGGGTAAAGTGCTGGAATTGTCGCATCTAATGGATGCGACAATCCTGGGCGGCTGTAGGCAGATATTTTTAGGCTGGGGGTCACCCAATAAACATGGGTCTCCCCAGCCTGAGAATACTAGCCCCCAGCATTTGCCTTTATCTTGGCTGGGTATCAAAATTAAATAATTAAAAAAAAAACAGCATGGGTCCCTCTTATTTTGATACACAGCCAAGATAAGCACGCAGCTGGGTGCTGTAGCCTGTAGCCGTATGCTTTATCTGTACTGGGTATCATACTATGGGGGGACCCTACACCAAATATTTTATTTATTCATTCTAAAGGGTACTTTACACGCTGCGATATCGGTACCGATATCGCTAGTGAGCGTATTCGCCCCTGTCGGTTGTGCGGGCAAATCACTGCCCGTGGCGCACTACATCGCTAACACCCATCACACGGACTTACCTTCCCTGCACCGTTGCTCTGGCTGGCGATCCGTCTCCTATTTAAGGGGGCAGTTTGTGTGGCGTCACATTGACGTCACACGGCAGCCGTCCAATAGCAGAGGAGGGGCGGAGATGAGCGGCCGGAACATGCCGCCCACCTCCTTCCTTCCTCATTGCCGGTGGACGCAGGTAAGGAAATGTTCGTCGTTCCTGCGGTGTCACAAATAGCGATATGTGTTGCCGCAAGAATGATGAACAACATCGTACCTGCAGCAGCAACGATATTTGGAAAAGGAGCGACGTGTCAATGAGCAACGATTTTTCACGTTTTTGCGCTCATTGATCGTCGCTCCTAGGTGTCACACGCTGCGATGTCGCTAACGGCGCCGGATGTCGCAGAGTGTAAAGCACCCTTTACTGTATCCACAGACCGGGTCTGTGATTGGTTGCAGTCAGACGCTGTCTCACAGGCTGGGCCGCGTCTGACTGCAACCAATCACAGACGCCGGTGGGTGGGGAAAGCAGTGAATATTCAATCAAAGTAATGAGTGGCCCGGGAAGTGAAGGAGTGGGAGCGTACAGCCACACCGGTGATTAGGTAATTATAGCACGCCTGCTCCAATCCCCCTATCCTCTCCACCACCATTTTTAAGGGTTGGATTCTGGTTGCCATAGACTTATATGGGGACTGGCGTCCGACCACATACGCTGGATCAATTCTCTTCCGGGTTCTCTTATTAATCCGATTGGATCCGCCGATCCAGGGTATTTGCGAGTTCACCCATCACTAGGGTAAAAAAACAAGACAAAACACCTGAATGGACATGTGCATTCTTTTAATAATGCCGCAAAAACCAGGGCTGCTCATAAAACCGTTGGAAAACACCTTTTGTGTGTGCATGACACTTCTGTAATCTCATAGGCTTTGCTGGGACTGTGAAGATTGTGTTTTATTAGTGTCACGATTGTCTCCTTGTTTTTGGAGACTAGTGGCAGCTTGAGGTCTGCAGACCCTTATCTCTAGGGCTACTGCATATAAATGTCATTTTGTTTTCTGAATTAGTTAATGCCAGTTTTTCTGTCAGTAAGGGCGGCTTTGCACGTTGCAACATCACACGTGCGATGTCGGTGGGGTCAAATCGAAAGTGACGCACATCCGGCGTCACTTTCGACATCGTTGTGTGTAAATCCTAGATGATACGATTAACGAGCGCAAAAGCGTCGATATCGTATCATCGGTGCAGGCTCTGACTTTTTCATAATTACGCTGCCGCGACAGGTACGATGTAGTTCCTCGTTCCTGCGGCAGCACACATTGCTGTGTGTAAAGCCGCAGGAGCGAGGAACCTCACCTTGCCTGCCGTCGGCGGCTATACGCAAGGAAGGAGGTGGGCGGGATGTTTACATCCTGTTCATCTCCGCCCCTCCGCCGCTATTGGCCGCCTGCTGTGTGACGTCGCTATGACGCCGCACGACCCGCCCCCTTAATAAGGAGGCGGGTCGCCGGCCAGAGTGACGGTCGCAGGGCAGGTGAGTGCATGTGAAGCTGGCGTAGCGATAATTTTCGCTACGCCAGCTATCACAAGATATCGTACCTGCGACGGGGGCGGGGACTATCGCGTGCGACATCGCAGCATCGGCTTGCGATGTCGCAACGTGCAAAGCCCGCCTAACTCTGCTGCAGTTGAGGTCACCTGCACCTGTTTTGTAGTCACACCCTCTTGTGCTTAAATAGCCAAGTATCCCAGCAAGCTTTACAGACTATACAAATCATTTGTAGGAAAACCGCCTTGGAGGAAGGAAGCTGCTGCGTCTTCAATTTGTTGCCTGTTCTCTTTTGGTTCTTTATTCCCTGTTTATCTCGTCTCCCTACCCTTTTGTCTCTTTAGTGCAGTGGTGGGTCTAGTGTACCTCACCTGCCTCTCAATAAGCAGGGCCTTTATAGGGTTTCTTAGGGATCCAGGGTGCTGCTCGGTGACAGTTGTGGAAGTTGTATAGGGACTGGTTAGGAGTAGAGTTGAGCGCGGTTCACGGTTCGAGGTTCTCCAGTTCTAGGCTCGAGTGATTTTGGGGCCTGTTCTAGATCGAACTAGAACTCGAGCTTTTTGCAAAAGCTCGATAGTTCTAGAAACGTTCGAGAACGGTTCTAGCAGCAAAAAAACAGCTAATTCCTAGCTGGCTTTCCGCTGTAATAGTGTAAGTCACTCTGTGACTCACACTATTATGACATTTCAGTGTATAGTGTGCGTGAACAGCGCCTTCAGATCACTGCTGTTTGTATAATGGCGATCGCCATTTTTTTTTTTTTTCCTTGTCTTCCTTCCCTAAGCGCGCGCGTCTTGTGGGGCGGGCCAGCATGTCAGCCAATCCCAGACACACACACAGCTAAGTGGACTTTTAGCCAGAGAAGCAACGGCATGTGTGATAAGATGTCCATGTCACATGTCCCTGCATTATAAAACCGGACATTTTCCTCCAGGACGCCATTATCTCTTCTGCGTCCTTGGTGTCAGACATCACTGGCGCAGCTCCGTCCTTTGTCCTATCGCCGATACTGCTGTATGCGCTCCATACACAGCGCTAGACAGCTTAGGGATAGCACTTTCTATCAGTCCTTTTAAGGGCTCGTACCGGCAGGGTCAGAGCCATAAGTGACAGATCCTGAAAACAGAGACAGCGTCTGTGTAGCCAAGGTCAGGGATTTCGTCGCTGCATTTCCCCATTAGGAGGGAATAGAAAGGCAGGCTTCCTTTCCTCTACCCAGAGCCCCACAATCCTGACACTGTACCCTCCTATCCTCTGCACACTCCAACTCATTATAACTAAGCCATTATACTAGCAAACACTCAGTGTACCTAGTGGCATCCTAAACGTGGCTATTGGACTTTGCTATAGTCCCACTAGTGCAAAGACATTTGCAGCACCTCTGCCTGCATTGCACACTCCAACTCATTATAACTAAGCCATTATACTAGCAAACACTCAGTGTACCTAGTGGCATCCTAAACGTGGCTATTGGACTTTGCTATAGTCCCACTAGTGCAAAGACATTTGCAGCACCTCTGCCTGCATTGCACACTCCAACTCATTATAACTAAGCCATTATACTAGCAAACACTCAGTGTACCTAGTGGCATCCTAAACGTGGCTATTGGACTGTTGTCTAGTCACACTAGTGCAAAGACATTTGCAGCACCTCTACCTGCATTGCACACTCCAACTCATTATAACTAAGCCATTATACTAGCAAACACTCAGTGTACCTAGTGGCATCCTAAACGTGGCTATTGGACTTTGCTATAGTCCCACTAGTGCAAAGACATTTGCAGCACCTCTGCCTGCATTGCACACTCCAACTCATTATAACTAAGCCATTATACTAGCAAACACTCAGTGTACCTAGTGGCATCCTAAACGTGGCTATTGGACTGTTGTCTAGTCCCACTAGTGCAAAGACATTTGCAGCACCTCTGCCTGCATTGCACACTCCAACTCATTATAACTAAGCCATTATACTAGCAAACACTCAGTGTACCTAGTGGCATCCTAAACGTGGCTATTGGACTGTTGTCTAGTCACACTAGTGCAAAGACATTTGCAGCACCTCTACCTGCATTGCACACTCCAACTCATTATAACTAAGCCATTATACTAGCAAACACTCAGTGTACCTAGTGGCATCCTAAACGTGGCTATTGGACTTTGCTATAGTCCCACTAGTGCAAAGACATTTGCAGCACCTCTGCCTGCATTGCACACTCCAACTCATTATAACTAAGCCATTATACTAGCAAACACTCAGTGTACCTAGTGGCATCCTAAACGTGGCTATTGGACTTTGCTATAGTCCCACTAGTGCAAAGACATTTGCAGCACCTCTACCTGCATTGCACACTCCAACTCATTATAACTAAGCCATTATACTAGCAAACACTCAGTGTACCTAGTGGCATCCTAAACGTGGCTATTGGACTTTGCTATAGTCCCACTAGTGCAAAGACATTTGCAGCACCTCTGCCTGCATTGCACACTCCAACTCATTATAACTAAGCCATTATACTAGCAAACACTCAGTGTACCTAGTGGCATCCTAAACATGGCTATTGGACTTTGCTATAGTCCCACTAGTGCAAAGACATTTGCAGCACCTCTGCCTGCATTGCACACTCCAACTCATTATAACTAAGCCATTATACTAGCCAACACTCAGTGTACCTAGTGGCATCCTAAACGTGGCTATTGGACTTTGCTATAGTCCCACTAGTGCAAAGACATTTGCAGCACCTCTGCCTGCATTGCACACTCCAACTCATTATAACTAAGCCATTATACTAGCAAACACTCAGTGTACCTAGTGGCATCCTAAACGTGGCTATTGGACTGTTGTCTAGTCACACTAGTGCAAAGACATTTGCAGCACCTCTACCTGCATTGCACACTCCAACTCATTATAACTAAGCCATTATACTAGCAAACACTCAGTGTACCTAGTGGCATCCTAAACGTGGCTATTGGACTGTTGTCTAGTCACACTAGTGCAAAGACATTTGCAGCACCTCTACCTGCATTGCACACTCCAACTCATTATAACTAAGCCATTATACTAGCAAACACTCAGTGTACCTAGTGGCATCCTAAACGTGGCTATTGGACTGTTGTCTAGTCCCACTAGTGCAAAGACATTTGCAGCACCTCTGCCTGCATTGCACACTCCAACTCATTATAACTAAGCCATTATACTAGCAAACACTCAGTGTACCTAGTGGCATCCTAAACGTGGCTATTGGACTGTTGTCTAGTCACACTAGTGCAAAGACATTTGCAGCACCTCTACCTGCATTGCACACTCCAACTCATTATAACTAAGCCATTATACTAGCAAACACTCAGTGTACCTAGTGGCATCCTAAACGTGGCTATTGGACTTTGCTATAGTCCCACTAGTGCAAAGACATTTGCAGCACCTCTGCCTGCATTGCACACTGCAACTCATTATAACTAAGCCATTATACTAGCAATCACTCAGTGTACCTAGTGGCATCCTAAACGTGGCTATTGGACTGTTGTCTAGTCACACTAGTGCAAAGACATTTGCAGCACCTCTACCTGCATTGCACACTCCAACTCATTATAACTAAGCCATTATACTAGCAAACACTCAGTGTACCTAGTGGCATCCTAAACGTGGCTATTGGACTGTTGTCTAGTCACACTAGTGCAAAGACATTTGCAGCACCTCTACCTGCATTGCACACTCCAACTCATTATAACTAAGCCATTATACTAGCAAACACTCAGTCTACCTAGTGGCATCCTAAACGTGGCTATTGGACTGTTGTCTAGTCACACTAGTGCAAAGACATTTGCAGCACCTCTACCTGCATTGCACACTCCAACTCATTATAACTAAGCCATTATACTAGCAAACATTCAGTGTACCTAGTGGCATCCTAAACGTGGCTATTGGACTTTGCTATAGTCCCACTAGTGCAAAGACATTTGCAGCACCTCTGCCTGCATTGCACACTCCAACTCATTATAACTAAGCCATTATACTAGCAAACACTCAGTGTACCTAGTGGCATCCTAAACGTGGCTATTGGACTGTTGTCTAGTCACACTAGTGCAAAGACATTTGCAGCACCTCTACCTGCATTGCACACTCCAACTCATTATAACTAAGCCATTATACTAGCAAACACTCAGTGTACCTAGTGGCATCCTAAACGTGGCTATTGGACTTTGCTATAGTCCCACTAGTGCAAAGACATTTGCAGCACCTCTGCCTGCATTGCACACTCCAACTCATTATAACTAAGCCATTATACTAGCAAACACTCAGTGTACCTAGTGGCATCCTAAACGTGGCTATTGGACTGTTGTCTAGTCACACTAGTGCAAAGAGATTTGCAGCACCTCTACCTGCATTGCACACTCCAACTCATTATAACTAAGCCATTATACTAGCAAACACTCAGTGTACCTAGTGGCATCCTAAACGTGGCTATTGGACTTTGCTATAGTCCCACTAGTGCAAAGATATTTGCAGCACCTCTGCCTGCATTGCACACTCCAACTCATTATAACTAAGCCATTATACTAGCAAACACTCAGTGTACCTAGTGGCATCCTAAACGTGGCTATTGGACTTTGCTATAGTCCCACTAGTGCAAAGACATTTGCAGCACCTCTGCCTGCATTGCACACTCCAACTCATTATAACTAAGCCATTATACTAGCAAACACTCAGTGTACCTAGTGGCATCCTAAACGTGGCTATTGGACTGTTGTCTAGTCACACTAGTGCAAAGACATTTGCAGCACCTCTACCTGCATTGCACACTCCAACTCATTATAACTAAGCCATTATACTAGCAATTTTTGCTGCCAGTTTAAGGGCCGTAGTTGCATTGTCAGGGATATTTATTCTTTATTATTCTGCTGTTAATAAAGCTAGACCACCACTGCAATCTACACCACCTCTCAATTTTTACTACCACATTTTCAGTGCACAATCTTGTCGCAATCAACATGAGTGGCAAAATGACAGATGCTGGTGGAAAGGGGAAGAGGCGTGGTGGAAAAGGCAAAAAAGGTTTTGTCCGTGGGGAAGGTGGAAAAGCTCCATTATCATCTGCTGAAGATAGACCATCTACCAGCAAAAGTAAGATGTCTACTACTTACCGTGGACAATCCGATGTGCTCCCTTTTTTACGGACACGAACAACAGGAACAAAGGTAGATGATGGCCAAAAAAGGAAAATGCTTGAATGGATCTCAAGTGGTCCAACAAGTGCCCTCTCAGCCACTTCAAGTACCGCATCCAAAAAACACCAGTCCTCTGAGTTGTCATCCCAATCAAACTTGCTTTCTCCCAGCTCTGAAGTCTCCATCAGCCCTGCACAGTATGGTGGAACTGAGATGGCTGAGTCTGCAGAGCTGTTCAGTCACACTATAGCCTGGGAATCAGAGGTCTGCTCCCAAGCTACAGTGAGTACAGAACAGGAAATGGTCTGCAGTGATGCCCAGAACCTTGGTGACTCTGATTCAGGCCGTGAGGACAAAGTTTCTGAGCATAATGTTGACCCTTTATCACAAACTGTAACACCTGTGGTTATAGACAATGAGGAACATACTGATGAAGATGAGACGCAGATACCCGATTGGGATGACAACTTAAATATTCGGTCAGGGCAAGAAGAGGCTCGGTCTGAGGGGGAGGGGAGTGCAAACACAACAATTGATGATGAAGTTCTAGATCCCACCTACTGTCAACCCACAGTCAGGCACTCGAGGAGGTCAACAGAGGTGGTGGAGGAGGATGCAACTGATGACGAAGTTACCTTGCGCCTTCCTGGACACAGTCGGAGTACTGGTAGCACGTCTACAACTGCATCCTCAGCCACCACTCTGCCTCTGAGCATTATTCGGGGTGGATCAACAGGTCGCATGGCCTCTAAGCCTTGCCTAGCCTGGTCCTTTTTTGACATAGAAAAAAGATCGCCCAAATTATGTGATCTGTAAAATTTGTCATGGTTCTCTTAGTAGAGGTCAAAACCTCAGCAGTTTGACAACTTCTTCCATGAATCGTCACATGAATAACTATCATATGCCCGGTGGGAAGCTCACCGTGCTGCAATGCGGCCTAGCGGAGCAAACCATCCACCGCCTGCCCCTTCCAGTGCATCCGCGCGCTCGTCATCTTCTAGGACTGTGGGGACAGCTGTCACACCTGTTTTTCCACCCACAACTTCCACCACTGTAACCGCAACAGGCAGTTTGCTTGGTAGGTCGTCAGTTGGTTTGGAAGGGGAAACAAGTGAGTGTGTACAGCTCTCTCAGACATCGATAGCACCAACGTTGGATGAAGGCAACATCATGTCTCCGCCTGCACTTTCCTCACAAACCTGCATTTTTCCAGGGACACTGCTCAACACCGTCTACACACAGCAGCCAGATCTCTGTCCCTCAGATGTGGTCAAATAAAAGGCCACTTCCTGCGACCCATGACAAAGCTAAGAGGTTGACTCTATCCCTCTGTAAGCTGTTGGCTACCGAAATGCTGCCTTTCCGCCTAGTGGACACACAGGATTTTAGAGACCTTATGTCTGTCGCTGTGCCCCAGTACCAGATGCCTAGTCGCCACTACTTCTCTAAGAAAGGTGTGCCCGCGCTACACCAGCATGTCGCACACAACATCACCGCTTCCTTGAGAAACTCTGTGTGTCAACGGGTGCATTTCACCACCGATACTTGGACCAGTAAGCATGGACAGGGACGTTACATGTCGCTGACTGGGCACTGGGTAACTATGGTGATAGATGGTGAAGGGTCTGCTGCACAAGTCTTGCCGTCCCCACGACTTGTGTGTCAATCCTCTGTATGTCCAAGTTCCGCCACTGCTTCTGCATCCTCCACCTCATCTGGCTGCTCCACCTCCGCCCCCAGCCTGCCTGGTCAGGCCACCAGCGTTCTCACTGCGCAGAAGGAATCACGCACCCCTCATTACTATGCTGGCAGCAGAGCGCAACGGCATCAGGCGGTCTTTAGCTTGACATGTCTTGGGAATAAGAGTCACACAGCTGAGGAGTTGTGGTCAGCTCTGCGGTCCGAGTTTAATAAATGGTTGTCTCCACTCAACCTGCAGCCTGGTAAGGCCATGTGCGACAATGCTGCAAACCTGGGTGCGGCCCTTCGCCTGGGCAAGGTGACACACGTACCTTGTATGGCTCACGTGTTGAACCTTGTCGTCCAGCAATTTTTAACACAATATCCCGGCCTAGATGGCCTTCTGAACAGGGCACGAAAACTGTCTGCTCACTTCCGCCGTTCAAGCGCCGCAGCTGAGCGACTTGCATCGCTCCAGAAGTCTTTCGGCCTGCCGGTTCATCGCCTGAAATGCGATGTGGCGACACGCTGGAATTCAACTCTCCACATGTTACAGCGACTGTGACAGCACCGCCGAGCCCTGGTGCAATACGTCATGACGTATAGCCTGGGCCGAGATGCAGAGGTGGGGCAGATCACCCTGATGGAGTGGTCTCAGATCAAGAACCTATGCACCCTTCTGCACACTTTCGACATGGCGACGAATATGTTTAGCGCTGACAATGCCATTATCAGCATGACGATTCCAGTCATTTACATGCTGGAGCACACGCTAAACACTATTCGGAGTCAGGGGGTGGGACAACAGGAAGGGGATCAACTACAGGAGGATTCATATGCGCAAGACACAACAACATCACCAAGGTCCAGACGTTCATCATCACCAAGGCGCCAGGCATGGGACCATGGGGGACAGGGATCAACAAGGGCGCATGGTAGCAGGCGAGATGTTGAGGAAGGTGCAGGAGAACATGAAGAAATGGAGGACGAACTGTCCATGGACATGGAAAACTCAGCAGATGAGGGAGATCTTGGTCAAATTTCAGTTGAAAGAGGTTGGGGGGAGATGTCAGAGGAAGAAAGAACGGTTAGCACCTCTATGCCACAAACACAGCGTGGACTTGGTCCGCATGGCTGCGCAAGACACATGAGTGCCTTCTTGTTGCACTACCTCCAACATGACCCTCGTATTGTCAAAATTAGAAGTGATGATGACTACTGGCTTGCCACACTATTAGATCCCCGGTACAAGTCCAAATTTTGTGACATAATTCCAGCCATAGAAAGGGACGCACGTATGCAGGAGTATCAGCAGAAGCTGTTACTCGATCTTAGATCGGCTTTTCCACCAAACAACCGTGCAGGTGCAGGGAGTGAATCTCCCAGTTGTAACTTGACAAACATGGGACGGTCTCGTCATCTTCAACAGTCTACCCGTACCAGTAGGACCGTATCTGGTGCTGGTAACAGCAATTTTATGGAATCTTTTCATAATTTTTTTAGACTCTTCTTTGCAAGGCCACCAGAGACAACAAGTCTGACACATAGTCAACGGCTGGAGAGGATGATACAGGAGTATCTCCAAATGAACATCGATGCCATGACTTTGCAAATGGAGCCTTGCTCCTTTTGGGCTTCAAATCTAGAAAAATGGCCAGAGCTATCCAGTTACGCCTTGGAGATTTTGTCGTGTCCAGCTGCCAGCGTTGTCTCTGAACGTGTCTTCAGTGCTGCTGGGTGTGTGCTGACAGATAAGCGCACGCGTCTGTCCAGTGACAATGTGGACAGACTGACGTTCATCAAAATGAACAAGTCATGGATCCAGAAGGAATTTACTACCCCTGTGTCATCCTGGGGAGAGTAAATGATTGTGGATTTGGAATGTGCTTGATGCAAATCTAACTGTGAATTGTACAACTGGGGCACAACTGCTGCCACTGAAGGGGTGGGTGTGTGTGGGGCCCAATTTTTAGAAAAAAGGGAGACTCCGCTTGGAGTAACCCTTGCTTGCTGTGTTTTTAAAAGAAGCCAAGATGAACAGAGCTGGGATCAGGAAAGACTTTGCTACCTACCCTGGTGTCATCCTGGGGACGGTTAATTAGGCCGTATTTTTGAATGTGCTTGATGCAAATCAAAACATCATGTTTGCAACTAGGGCACAAGTGCTGCCACTGATGGGGTGTCTGTGTGGCCCAATTTTTGGAAAAAAGGGAGACTCCGCTTGGAGTAACCCTTGCTTACATTGTTTCTAAAAGAAGCCAAGATGAACAGAGCTGGGATCAGGAAAGACTTTGCTACCTACCCCGGTGTCATCCTGGGGACGGATAAGAATGGCGTATTTTTGAATGTGCTTGATGCAAATCTAGCTGTGAATTGTACAACTGGGGCACAACTGCTGCCACTGAAGGGGTGGGTGTGTGTGGGGCCCAATTTTTGGAAAAAAGGGAGACTCCGCTTGGAGTAACCCTTGCTTGCTGTGTTTTTTAAAAATGATCCAAGATGAACAGAGCTGGGGTCAGGAAAGACTTTGCTACCTACCCCGGTGTCATCCTGGGGACGGATAAGAATGGCGTATTTTTGAATGTGCTTGATGCAAATCTAGCTGTGAATTGTACAACTGGGGCACAACTGCTGCCACTGAAGGGTTGGGTGTGTGTGGGGCCCAATTTTTGGAAAAAAAGGGAGACTCCGCTTGGAGTAACCCTTGCTTGCTGTGTTTTTTAAAAATGATCCAAGATGAACAGAGCTGAGGTCAGGAAAGACTTTGCTACCTACCCCGGTGTCATCCTGGGGACGGATAAGAATGGCGTATTTTTGAATGTGCTTGATGCAAATCTAGCTGTGAATTGTACAACTGGGGCACAACTGCTGCCACTGAAGGGGTGGGTGTGTGTGGGGCCCAATTTTTGGAAAAAAAGGGAGACTCCACTTGGAGTAACCCTTGCTTGCTGTGTTTTTAAAAGAAGCCAAGATGAACAGAGCTGGGATCAGGAAAGACTTTGCTACCTACCCTGGTGTCATCCTGGGGACGGTTAATTAGGCCGTATTTTTGAATGTGCTTGATGCAAATCAAAACATCATGTTTGCAACTAGGGCACAAGTGCTGCCACTGATGGGGTGTCTGTGTGGCCCAATTTTTGGAAAAAAGGGAGACTCCGCTTGGAGTAACCCTTGCTTGCTGTGTTTTTAAAAGAAGCCAAGATGAACAGAGCTGGGATCAGGAAAGACTTTGCTACCTACCCTGGTGTCATCCTGGGGACGGTTAATTAGGCCGTATTTTTGAATGTGCTTGATGCAAATCAAAACATCATGTTTGCAACTAGGGCACAAGTGCTGCCACTGATGGGGTGTCTGTGTGGCCCAATTTTTGGAAAAAAGGGAGACTCCGCTTGGAGTAACCCTTGCTTGCTGTGTTTTTTAAAAGGAGCCAAGATGAACAAGTCATGGTTCAGCAAAGACTTTGCTACCTACCCCGGAGTCATCCTGGGGACGGTTAAGTATGGCGTATTTTTGAATGTGCTTGATGCAAATCTAGCTGTGAAGTGTACAACTAGGGCACAAGTGCTGCCACTGAATGGGTGGGTGTGTGTGGGGCCCAATTTTTGGAAAAAAAGGGAGACTACGCTTGGAGTCACCTTGCGGTGTTTTACATGATTTTAGAAGGGCGTGCCATGCCTATATCTGTGTGTCCTCCTCTTTTTCCTTGTCCAGCTGTTTTGTTTTTGCATGAGTATATGTCCTTGTCACTTTCCCATGTGTTTGTGTTGTGTTGTGAGTTGTTTGTCACCTTTTGGACACCTTTGAGGGTGTTTTCTAGGTGTTTTTATGTGTTTGTGATTGCCTGCCATTGTTTCCTATGCAGTTCGAGTTCGGTTCGTCGAACGTTCGACGAGCCGAACTCGAACGGGACCTCCGTTCGGCGAACCGACCTCGAGCCGAACCGGGACCGGTTTGCTCATCTCTAGTTAGGAGAGCAGGGACAGCTCAGGTGAGGTTAGGAGGTGTCCATCTACACTCTCACTAGTGCCCGGCCCACCATTGTTATTGTGTCCTCGGTGCTTCCCCCTTGTTTGTGGTGTTTAGGTGTTTTTCATTCCGCATCAGACCTCGATTGGTCTGAACACGCTCGCCACGCTTGTTACATGACAATTAGCATGGATTTGCATAAAACCAAGGCAAAAAGCATGCTAAAAACAATGCATAAATGCAGCAAAAACGTCCTGTGTGAACATAGCCTAAGAAGACCTAGATCTCTACAGCCACAAAATAAGTAGAAGTGATCAGGCAGGCAGAAAAAAAATATGATACCATTATTTTTAAAAATGGTATGTGAAATTTCTGAGGGGTTTTTTTACCCTATCAATGGTAATAAATAATCATCCATTCCATGTGACTTGAATGGACACACTCTTTTTGATGCAAAGAGGTTGTTGTACACAGGAGATAAAAATTAGAGAACACAATGTCATCGATGTGTGTTGCCCAGGGAATGGGGTACTCAGTCCTGGGCAGTGTATCACGGGGGAATGTCACTCTGGTGGCCGTTGTCCGGTCCCGTGCCCTGGGTGCTTTTTAATGGGGAGTATTTACAAGGGAGATTAAAGTCATTTGTGTGACGCCACCTGCGGGTTGCGGTTAATATTGTGGAACCGCCTCTGCTGAGTAGATTATCTCCAGGGCTGGTGGTAATGGCAGCTGTGGTGGTAGGCCCTCCGCAGGTAGGGCTGAGCCTGGGAGATGTATGATGGAGTAATAAGGGAGGCCACACCGTGGGTTGTAATTAACAGTCCCTACTCACTCTGGACCCTTGGACGGCTGGTTCAGGTCCCTGTATTTCCAGTGCCAGTTGATGATTCGGTTGCTCTGTATCCGACACCCTCAGTGTGGTTGGGTCCGGATAGCGTGAAACGTTTGGGGCCCGACTGTCCCTTTGCGGTGGGAGTCTCATTCTCCATATGGTGGGCAGTGTGGACCCTGAAGGGCTGGTCTGTGTCCCGAACCCTGATCCTTGCTTTACTGCTGATGCCCTCAGATTTGTGGGTCAGTGAGGTCCATGAAGGTCCCCTCACTGTGCAGGTATTATCCAGGCCGTATGAAACTGTCACCTGACCTAGGGCCCTGTGCCCCGTCTGTGCTCTGGTCCCAGCGGTACTCAGGTGTAGAGATGAGCGAACCAGCCGCAGTTCGGCTCGAGCTCGGTTCGCCGAACCGAGGTCCCGTTCGAGTTCGGTTCGGCGAACCACTCGAACCAATAGGAAACAATGGGAGGCAATCACAAGCACATAAAAACGCATTATAAATGTACACATACAGTTAATAAACATTGCCATAACACTAACCGGTGCCCGCGATGCATCCTGCACTCTCTCTCCTGTCACTATTCCTTCCGATGATCGCTGCATCCTCCCGATAACCAGCACTGACAGGACCTTCCGTGACGTTGTCAAAATAGCCATGTGACCAGTCACGTGGCTATTATCTCATTGGCTACAGACTCGTCACATGGCTTTGACGTCATGTCCTGTCCTAGGTCCTGTCATTGCACTCTCCGGTACACGGTGCACGTTTCTGTATCGCCGTGTACCGGCGACATGCTCTAGCACACGGTCGACTCCCCGTTCACGGAGTGAAGGCTGCACGGGAAGCAGCGTCTTTCCAATGCAGCAGTGATGGAGCAGAGCTGCATTTGTTGAACAAGAAAGACAGAAGACCATAGATCGTGGAGGGCTGACAGTGAGTAATAAACATGGAGTCTCTAATGTGTCTGTGTATTTATTTCTATTAAAGTACTTTTTCTCTGTGTGGTGTCTTTTTTTAAACCCTTTATTGGAGATTCTTAATGGCCGGGTCAAACGTGCCTGACATTAAGAATCTCTGGCTTAATACTAGCTAGTAAAACAAAGCCAGTATTAACTCATTATTACCCAGCAAAGCCACCGTCACCAGGGCTGTTGGAAGAGTTGGATACAGCGCCAGATGATGGCGCTTCTATAAAAGCGCCATTTTCTGGGGCGGCTGCGGACTGCATTTCGCAGCAGAGGCGCCCAGAAACCTCGGGCTAAACTGTGCTGCGGATTCCAATCCCCAGCTGCCTAGTTGTACCTGGCTGGACACAAAAATGGGGCGAAGCCCACGTCATTTGTTTTTTAATTATTTCATGAAATAAGTGAAATAATTAAAAAAAACAGGCTTCCCTATATTTTTGATTCCCAGCCGATTACAAATAGGCAACTGGGGGTTGGGGGCAACCGTACCTGCCTGCTGTACCTGGCTAGCATACAAAAATATGGCGAAGCCCACGTAATTTGTTTGGTGGGCAAAAAACTCCAGCATACAGTCCTGGATGGAGTATGCTGAGCCTTGTAGTTCTGCAGCTTCTGTCTGCTCTCCTGCATACACTAGTGAATGGAGCATGCTGAGCCTTGTCGTTCTGCAGCTGCTGTCCTCCATAAAGACAGACAGCAGCTTCAGAACTACAAGGCTCAGCATACTCCATCCAGGACTGAAATTGGTTAAAGGATTTCACCAGCACAAAACTCCAGGCATTTTGTTCTTTAAAATAAAACTTCCTTTATTTTCTTATCATTAAAAAGTCCATGCTATGGTGGTCAAGCCCATGTCAGAGAGGACGCGTTTCGAACATCCAGTTCTTATTCAGTCTCTAAACCATCTAGTCACAGAACTGTTTAAAAAGGGCTGAACCCAAACATGTGGTCAAATGCAAGGAGAGAGCAAGACAATTACAAAAAACATTAACCCCTTGAGTTATATCACTCCATATAATGCTTATAACACTTATATATATACAAAGTTTTTTTAGCCAGATTAATATGCAAACATCAATTCATTTCTTTTATTTAAACCTTTCGGAAATCTTGTGCCCATTAAAAACATCCATTTTATTTCTCTCTGAAAGAGGATATCTTTCAAATTTCCACCCCTTCTAGGTAGTTGAATTTTTTCAATGGCATTGACTTTCATGCCTTTCAAATCACCTGCATGTGCGTCGCGAAAATGTTGAGACGCTCCTGATAATTTTCTGGTGGTGGCATTATTAACATCATAAATGTGTTCAGATATCCTCTTTCTGAGAGAACGACAAGTGCTGCCTATATATTGTAACTGGCAAATAGTACACGATATCAAATAAACCACATGGTCTGAACTGCAGTTTATGAGTGACATTATTTTATACGTTTTTTTATCTGTAAATGAAGAAAATTCCTTCACATTTGACATATAACCGCATAGTCCACACGATCTGTGGCCACTTTTGAAAGAGCCTGTGCTGGGTAACCAATTGCCAGTGTTTTTTTCTTTTTTAGTGGAACCGCACCTATTCATATGATCACTAGGTGATAACATGGATCCCAATGTAATGTTCCTTTTTGAAACAAATTTAACTCCATTTTTTAAGATTTTATGTAATGTGTCATCTGTAGATAAAATGGGTAAATATTTTTTAATAATTTTAATTACATCATAATAATTTTTACTGTATGTTGTTGAAAAAACAACTGACAATTCTTTCTGGGGATTATCTCTGGTATTATTCATGTCCAAATATTGTGACCTACTCACTTTGATTGCCTTGGTTTTGGCTTTCTGGAGATTTGTCATTTTATACCCTCTTGCCAAAAACCTTTTTTCAATAGTGCTGCATTCTACCTCAAAACCATTTTGGGTGTTGCAACATCTCCTAGCACGGACATATTCACCTGTAGGGATGTTATTTATAACATGCTTTGGATGGCAACTTCCCGCATGTAATAGTGAGTTGCCTGATATGGGTTTTCTATAAAGACTACAATTAATTTCTCCATTGTCACTCTTCCCATGGAATTGTATATCCAAAAAATTAATTTTTGATACATCATGAAAAAAAGTGAAAAAAAGATTATGGGCATTATTATTAATATATGATATGAAAGCCTCAATTTTTATTACTGGCTTCCATCACACAGGTGAGCTGGGCAAAAAACCTCTTTCTATTACTGGCTTCCATCACACAGGTGAGCTGGGCAAAAAACCTCTTTCTTCCATCCAGGACTGTATGCAGGAGTTTGTTGCCCCCTGAAAAAATTATGTGGGCTTCGCCATATTTTTGTATGCTAGCCAGGTACAGCAGGTAGGTACGGCTGCCCCCAACCCCCAGTTGCCTATTTGTACCCGGCTGGGAACCAAAAATAAAGGGAAGCCCTTTTTTTATTATTTCATGAATTTCATGAAATAATTAGAAAACAAATGACGTAGGCTTCGCCCCATTTTTGTGTCCAGCCAGGTACAACTAGGCAGCTGGGGATTGGAATCCGCAACAAAGGTTGGCCTGAGCTTTCTGGGCCCCTCTGCTGCGAATTGCAGTGTGCAGCCGCCTCAGAAAATGGCACTTTCATAGAAGCGCCATCTTCTGGCGCTGTATCCAACTCTTCCAGCTGACCTGGTGAAGGGTGGTTCGCTGGGTAATAATGGGGTTAGGGCTTGCTGTATATTATCAACTGAAATCATTAATACCCAGCGAGCCACCGGCATCAGGGCAGCTGGAAGAGTTGGATACAGCGCCAAATGATGGCGCTTCTAGGAGAGCGCCATTTTCTGGCGCGGCTGCGGACTGAAATTTGCAGCAGAGGGGCCGAGAAAGCTCGGGCTAACCTGTGCTGCAGATCAAATTCCCAGCTGTCTAGTTGTACCCGGCTAGACACAAAAATGGGGCGAAGCCTACATCTTTTTTTTTTTTTTTAATTATTTCATGAAATTCAATAAATAATTAAAAAAAGGACTTCCCTATATTTTTAGTTCCCAGCCGAGTACAAATAGGCAGCTGGGGGTTGGGGGCAGCCCGTACCTGCCTGCTGTACCTGGCTAGCATACAAAATTATGACGAAGCTCACGTCCTTTTTTTTTGTAGGTTTTTGGCAAAAAAAATAAAAAATGCTTCCCTGGATTTTCCATTGCCAGTGAAGGTAACACCAAGCAGTGGGGGTTAGCAGCCAGTAGCTGCTTGGATTACCCTTAGCTAGCAATACAAAAAATGCAGCGGGAGCCCATATATATTTTTTTTAATTATTTATTTAAATAACTAAAAACAAAATGGGCTTCCCTGTATTTTGATTGCTGGACATCACAGTGCTGTAAAAATAAATCTTTAAAAAAATGACGTAGCGCTCCGCGGTATTTTTGATTCTCAGCGCAGATAAAGCAGACAGCTATGGGTTGCCACCCCCATCTGCCTGGCGTTACCTTGGCTGGCAATCAAAATACAGGGAAGCCCATTAATTTTTTCTATTTAAAAAATAGTTAAAAAAAATTACATTGGGTCCCCCCATTTTTGATAGCCAGCTAGGGTAAAGCAGACGGCTGTAGCCTGAAAACTACAGCTGGCAGCTTTACCGTGGTTGGGGATCCAATGTGGAGGTCACCCCAGGCTCTTTTTTTATAATTATTTTATAAATATTAATAATTACAAAAAAAAAGTAGGGTCCCCCCCAAATTGGATCACCAGCCAAGGTAAAGCGGACAGCTGTGGTCTGGTATTCTCAGGGTGGGAAGGTCCATAGTTATTGGGCCTTCACAGCCTAAAAATAGCAGGCCGCAGGCACCCCAGACGTGGCGCATCCACTAGATGCGCCAATCCTGGCGCTTCACCCCAGCTCATCCCGTGCCCTGGTGCAGTGGCAAACGGGGTAATAAATCGGGTTGATACTAGCTGTAAAGTCACCTTACATCAAGCCCAGCAGTTTGTGATGTCATGGCATCTATTAGATACCCAACATCATAAACTGTCAGTACTAACAAAAAAAATCTACAAAAAAAATTTATTTGAAAAAACAGTCCCCAAAACATTCCCTCTTTCACCAATTTATTGTAAGAAAAAAAATAAAGGGGTCCCACGACGACTCTGGACCATCTAGAATATGGGGGGAGACACTCAGGGAACGTATCCCCCATTTTCTAGGAGTGCAGACCCTTCATGTGAGGAGTGTGGGTGCAATGAATCAGCACTCATTCTCCCCGGGTCCACAGCAGCAGAGTCCATGTCGTAACGGTTGCTACCAAAGCTGCAATGCCCTGCTCATGAGGTAAGGGCAAGCCTAATCAGGAGAACTATTCTACATTTCCAAATATTGGTATTTGCTGATATTATTGCTATTCCACCTACTATATATTGGGGATAGGATCTTGGAGATGGAATACCCCTTTAAGTCCAGTTATCCAGCTGAATGAATACTTAACAACAGAGCTCGCTATTTAGATGTGTTTTCTTGTGGCGTATAACGGACTCTCATGTTTGGTAGTTGTTCAGCAGGGAAACTATAAAAGCAAATCCCTCCATTTGGAAATGTAGTATATAGCTCTCCTGATCAATTATGTTCCTTACCTCATGAGCAGGGCATTGCAGTAATAATAATAATTTATTCATTTATTTAGCGTTATTAATTCCATAGCGCTTTGCATACATTGGGAACACTGTCCCCATTGGGGCTCACAATCTAAATTCCCTATCTGTATGTCTTTGGAGTGTGGGAGGAAACCCACACAAAACATACAAACTCCTTGCAGATGGTGTCTTTGGTAGGAAGTGAACCCAGGACCTCAGCGCTGCAAGACTGCAGTGCTAACCACTGAGCCACCGTGCCGCCCATTTAGCTTACAGATGCATAACCACCACTCACTGTGTCTGAACACAGGAATCTGAGCTGACAGCCGCTCTGTGCATGCGGCAGCGTCTATTGTGAAGGGAGGGCCGCGGGGGATCAACGCTGCACAGGTACCATGGGACACCGGGGAACACCGGTGGGGTTATAGGGGGTGATCTGGCAGGGCCTGGGGAGGAGTTTTCTGTCACATGTGTCATGGCACATGCGACAGAAATCAGAGGAGTAGGGTGAATGCGGCTGGCGCGCTGCTGTGCGCGCGGCCATCTTGGATTTCTGGGAGGGTGTAAGGGGGGGGCACTTTGGCGACACCGGGGGACCGGGGAGGAGATTTATCATGTTTGTTCATGCCAGATTGCAGATAAATAATTTTTTACCGACGCTGTCATTTACTATAACGTGATCATCGGTATACAGTGTATACCTGTGATCACGTGAGTGGGGACCGGAAAAACCATCCTGAATCATGATCTCCAGGGTCTCAGCTACCCCTGAAACCCCGGAGATTTTCTGACGCTGGGGGGCGCTATTCACTTATTTCTGCCTGCTGTTTATAAACGGCAGATCAGAATAAGGCTACATTAACACGACCGATCCATTTTTGCGGTCTGCAAAAAAGAGTCCATTTTTTTCACGGGTGCATCCGTGTGGCATCCGTTTCCGTTCCGTAGACGGTCCGTATGTCATCTGTTTGTCATCCATGTGCCTTCCGGTTTTTTTGCATACTGCAAAAAAACTGAAGGAGGGAAAATACATAAATTTACCCAGGCTCCATAGCTTCATCCTACATGAGGCGGTCACATGTTCACTCCAGTGCCATTTTCTACTGCTTTTCACAGCGTAGAGCGCTCTGGTGATTTGCCTGTGCTTGTACACTTCATATCAGTCTTTTCTGTCATTATAATGGCAGAAAGACACATAATGTCCCACTCTCCTGCATTTTGTAATTTTGCACCCTTTGGTGCCTTTCATGTGGCACTAAGGGGTGCTTAGCTTTGTATTTAGCCAAAAAAATTGAAAAAAAAAAATGACATGGGGTTCCCCCTTTTTTTGTAGCCAGCTAGGGTAAAGCAGACGGCTGCAGCCTGTAGACCACAGCTGGCAGCTTCACCTTGGCTGGTAATCCATAACTGAGGGCACCCCACGCTGTTATTTTAAATTAAATAAATAATTTTAAAAAAAACACGTGGGGGTCCCCCCAAAATTGGATCACCAGCCAAGGTAAAGCAGACAGCTGGGGTCTGATATTCTCAGACTAGGGAGGTCCATGGTTATTGGACTCTCCCCAGCCTAAAAATAGCAGGCCGCAGCCGCCCCAGAAGTGGCGCATCCATTAGATGCGCCAATCCTGGTGCTTCGCCCCAGCTCATACCGTGCCCTGGTGCGGTGGCAAATGGGGTAATATATGGGGTTAATACCAGATGTGTAATGTCACCTGGCACCAAGCCCTGGGGTTGGTGAGGTCAGTCGTCTATCAGATACCCGACATCACCAACCCAGTCGGTAATAAAAAAAAATAGACGACAAACACATTTTTATTTGAAAAAACACTCCCCAATACCTTCCCTCTTTAACCAATTTAGAAAATTAGAAAGAAAAACAAATCCAGGTCTGCTGTAATCCAAGGGGTTCCCATGACGATCCACACTGTCCCAGTCAATGAAGAGCAGGATGTTCCCCATTGGCTGGGAGAGCAATGCAGTGACCTGAGCTAACATCAAAGGGTCAGCCCAGGTCACTGCAGGGGATGACAAGTGCTGCTGTCAGGAGCGAGGTACATTACCTGCGCTGATCTCCTGCACTGCTGACAGCACCTGTCACTGACTTCAATGGGTCGGAAGCGAGAGAAGGTGATGTGACAAGCGGCGGCCATGGAGGACAGTGACAGCGCTGAGGTCGGGAGGGCGGGCCTTCATCACCACAGGTAAGCTGAGCGGGACCATGTGTGCAGAGTGCCAGGTGGGCGGAGCCTAGCGGGACCATGTGTGCAGAGTGCTAGGAGGGCGGAGTGTGAAGCCCCACAGGTGTTGTGTCGGTGCATTACCTTCAGGGACTCCACTCAGCTGGATCTGGTCACAGGTAGGAGATCTTCTTCTTGTCGTGACGCCACTCTCAGTATTGCGGCCAGTAGGGACCGCCACTGCAGGTTGAGGGTCGCCTGGGGCTGATGGTGTGTGCAGTTAGTTGGAATAGCCTCCTGAGAGTGAGGCAAGCCCCAGGGCCCGGTGTAGGTGCGTAGTACCACAAGGCGCAGAATAACTCCACACAGGCAGAATGTCTTTCAGGGTTTTTACTCACTTCAGGTGGCAGGGTGAGTAACCCGGGCGTAGCTGGGATGAACCAGGCGGGAACCAGGTGTCCTTCAGGCTGACTTGTGAGGGTGACTACTAACTCGCCTTCCTTAGCCCTTGGTGGTTTGGGGTGACCCCGACTTTGAGTCCCTATGGGGGTCACCCAGGGAAGATGCTGCAGCCTCTCTCCCCTTCGTTCGCCGTGTGCTTGTCGCCTGGGCCAGATCACTCCAGCTTCTTGCCTCCTGTGAGCTATGGGCCCTAACTGTGGCTACGTGGCTGCGGCTTTTTGTGGTGTTGTGGCGTGGGCTTTGAGAGCCCCACACCGGCAGGTTTAGCAAAAGAAAGCTGGATCTATCTCCGCTTCGGGATCTGCCGCCCGTTTGGGCCTGGTACTCTCTAGTAGTCTCCTTACTTCCCACTCCGTTGCTCTCTCTCTAGCTGAAGATGGATTTCGGGTAGCACTCCTAGTTGACCGTTCTCCCCCGTCAGTAGCCACTGCGCGGGCGCTGTTAGACAGCAACAGCCCCACAGGTCTGCTCCTCACTGAGCCCTATGGAGTTCTCTGCTCTAACTGACTCACTGCCCCTCCTCTCCTGTTCTTCCCTACGCCACCTAGCAACCAGATTCTCTTACCACACCCCTTGAGAGGAGATGGAGGCTTTTGGCCCCCTCCACTATTCCAGTGAAGGTCAAGGCTTTTCCCCCTCCTGGGATCCCCAGGGGTCCTCTCATGGGTACATGTGTGAGACCTGATCACTATGCGCCTGTGTTCCACACCCCGGTCAGCCTTCTGGATTACCTGTGTTGTACTGTCCCCAGCATGGGTGCAGTACTCAGTGGTGCCTGACCAGGTCAGGGGCGCCACATTCCCCCTTAGTTATCACCAGCACGTCCTCGGGCTGCAAGACAACATTTTAAAATGCATAAAACATTAAAACATGTAAAACATTTTTAAAGCACCAGGTATCAGACATCACCACCCTCCACCCACAAGTCCGTTAACCCACCCAAAACCCTCTCAGGAGGCAGGTCACCGGTCCTTTTGGTAACCAGATCTGGGCCATCTACTTCCCCAGACCTTTCCTCCAATCTTCCTCTCCCGTTGGCCGCGACTTCAGCCACTTCTGGCAGGATGTAGAGGCGGCTTTCATGGGCTGGTGGTTTCAGGGTATACCTGGCCTGGTGGATCCGCGCCGTCAACCTCTTCTGGCAGGATGCAGAGGCGGCCTCCACAGTTGGTGCTGACCAGGTACCCTCTTTGTGGTGGTGAGCCAAGGCCCCATAAACAGGCGTGCTCTCTGGTCGCAGGTGAGCCAAGGCCCTTTTCTACGGACGGGCTCCTCCTGGTTGCAGACGAGCCAAGCCCCTAAACAGGCTGGCCCTGGTGGTGGTGCCACTGGTGTAACTATTTACACTGCGAGAGTTTGTGGCTATAGCAAGTTCATAGCCTTAGAGTTTATTTCTCACAATAGTTTTTGTGGGCGCATTTCTTAAACGTTGCAAACAAAACTTGTCAAAACTGGTCAAAACAGTAACTTCTTACTTTCCTTTACTTTACTCCTCTTTTTCACTAGGGCGTGGGCATGTAGGGCACCGGCACCTGTGACTTTCTTGCTCTCCGTCGTCGTCCGTCGTTGTTTCATCTGTAGGATCTTTGTCTGTGGTTGTTTCATCTGTAGGATCTTTATCTTTCTGTTCTTGGTCTTCGTCTGTTTCTACATCTGGTTCTTTATCTCTGTCTTTTCTTTCTTGTCTTTCTTGTCTTTCTTGTCTTTCTTGTCTTTCTTGTCTTTCTTGTCTTTCTTGTCTTTCTTGTCTTTCTTGTCTTTCTTGTCTTGGACATGGTGCTACGTCTAAGGCATAGTAGCCCCTTTCTCCTTGATGTAAGGTGAACTGTACTAAGTCCCCAACTTTCAGATTTCTGCCTGAATGTCCTCTGGGCAGGTGGGCTTGAACATCTCTCCGATTTACAAATATGCCCTCTTTTATTCCTTTTACTACAATAAAGCCGTATCCGCTTTTCAAGTTGAAGTCCTCTACTATCCCTCTGTAAAGGGGTCCTCTAGCCTGGGCTTTGGACCTTCTTAGGCACCTTTTCTCCTCCAGGTCTCTGACCGTGACCTCCCTCTGCTCTGGAGACTGCGGTGTTGGAGCAACCTGTGTTCTGCTGCGCCGTGTCTTGCGGGCTGGATTCATGCCTGTGGGCTTCCAGGTGAGGTCTTTGGGCTGATCTTCGTCTGCTGACGGTGTCAAATCTTCCTCCCAGCGGGAATAGGGCAGCATCTCCGGCTCTGGGTAGGGGTCTGCTGCGGTTGGCGTCGGAGTCAGCTCTTCTGCTTCATGGTCTCCTCTCCCCCTTAGTTCTTCGCTGCACTCTTTTGGTGGCAGTGCTGGGGATGGGCTTTCTTCAGCTGGTCCGGGCGGTGGACTCTCTGGCGCAGCTGCAGGGGTTGTCTGAATCTCCTTAGGGGTATGCGGAGGGAGCAGGTACCGATCCACCATCTCCTGTGGGAACTGGGCCTCTAGGTCAGCCTTCAGCTTCCAGTATTCGGGGTCCTCTCCTATCAGGGTCTTCCTGGCAGGGACCTCTGTGGACTGGGGAGCGGTGTCTGCTCTGGCCTTGCAGGCCGGGGTAAGTGGTGATGCAATCTCTTGGCGGGCCGCGCCCTGTATGGCGGCGGCCTGGTCTTGGCGGGCCGCGCTCGGCATGGCGGCGGCCTGGTCTTGGCGGGCCGCGCCCTGTTTGGCGGCGGCCTGGATCGGCGTCGCTGTCGCGATGGAATCGGTGCAGGCTGGGCTGGGCGTCGCTGCAGGGACCGGGTCTTGGTGGGCCGAGCAGGGCATCGCTGCGGCGGCCGAGGCTTGGCGGGCCGAGCAGGGCATCGCTGCGGCGGCCGGGGCTTGGCGGGCCGAGCAGGGCATCGCTGCGGCGGCCGGGGCTTGGCGGGCCGAGCAGGGCATCGCTGCGGCGGCCTGGGCTTGGCGGGCCGCACCTGGCGTGGCTGCGGCCTGGCTCTGCGTCGCCGCGCCGGGCGCCTCTTCAGGGACCGCGGGCGTGGCAGCAGGGGTCGGGGCATCCGGGCCGGCAGGGGTAATACTGGACTCACCCATCGGTGGCAGCATCGGGGTCTGAGTCGTCGCCGTCCGGTCTGGCACTCGTCGTGCGGTTCCCCTCTCATAGGCCTGAACCGCGGCAGCCATCTCCAGAAGTTCCATGCGTTCTTCTCGGATCTGCTCCACGACCCGGGTCTCCAGTCGGTCGCAGAACTGGGCCAGCTCCCGATACCACCAGGCAGCGGAGCCCGGTTCTGGATTTCTGCGGTCAGACGCCATTTCTTCTGCGCCCTCTTCTGCACGACTCTCCAGCTGTGGACTCGCCGTTGCCTCCGATAGCAAGCTGTTCAGTTTCTGCTCTGCCTCTTTCAGCAGCTCCTCTCCCAGCAGCAGGCTTGTGGCTTCCTTTCTGTCCCGACGTCTCTGGACGCTTCCACTCTCATAGCTGGCAAGGTCAGAACTCTGCAGGGGATCTCTGGGTAGCCACACCTCTTCGTGGGCGGTAACTTCTTCCAGCGCGGGCTGCTGTTGTTTTTCAGCGCGCTTTTCATGGTGGCAATATGGCGGCGCTTCCAATTTTTCAAGCGGACCGCCTAGGCACATGGTCACCTGTCTGAACAGGTCTAGTCCTTATCCTGTTCGTGACGCCAGATGTGAAGCCCCACAGGTGTTGTGTCGGTGCATTACCTTCAGGGACTCCACTCAGCTGGATCTGGTCACAGGTAGGAGATCTTCTTCTTGTCGTGACGCCACTCTCAGTATTGCGGCCAGTAGGGACCGCCACTGCAGGTTGAGGGTCGCCTGGGGCTGATGGTGTGTGCAGTTAGTTGGAATAGCCTCCTGAGAGTGAGGCAAGCCCCAGGGCCCGGTGTAGGTGCGTAGTACCACAAGGCGCAGAATAACTCCACACAGGCAGAATGTCTTTCAGGGTTTTTACTCACTTCAGGTGGCAGGGTGAGTAACCCGGGCGTAGCTGGGATGAACCAGGCGGGAACCAGGTGTCCTTCAGGCTGACTTGTGAGGGTGACTACTAACTCGCCTTCCTTAGCCCTTGGTGGTTTGGGGTGACCCCGACTTTGAGTCCCTATGGGGGTCACCCAGGGAAGATGCTGCAGCCTCTCTCCCCTTCGTTCGCCGTGTGCTTGTCGCCTGGGCCAGATCACTCCAGCTTCTTGCCTCCTGTGAGCTATGGGCCCTAACTGTGGCTACGTGGCTGCGGCTTTTTGTGGTGTTGTGGCGTGGGCTTTGAGAGCCCCACACCGGCAGGTTTAGCAAAAGAAAGCTGGATCTATCTCCGCTTCGGGATCTGCCGCCCGTTTGGGCCTGGTACTCTCTAGTAGTCTCCTTACTTCCCACTCCGTTGCTCTCTCTCTAGCTGAAGATGGATTTCGGGTAGCACTCCTAGTTGACCGTTCTCCCCCGTCAGTAGCCACTGCGCGGGCGCTGTTAGACAGCAACAGCCCCACAGGTCTGCTCCTCACTGAGCCCTATGGAGTTCTCTGCTCTAACTGACTCACTGCCCCTCCTCTCCTGTTCTTGCCTACGCCACCTAGCAACCAGATTCTCTTACCACACCCCTTGAGAGGAGATGGAGGCTTTTGGCCCCCTCCACTATTCCAGTGAAGGTCAAGGCTTTTCCCCCTCCTGGGATCCCCAGGGGTCCTCTCATGGGTACATGTGTGAGACCTGATCACTATGCGCCTGTGTTCCACACCCCGGTCAGCCTTCTGGATTACCTGTGTTGTACTGTCCCCAGCATGGGTGCAGTACTCAGTGGTGCCTGACCAGGTCAGGGGCGCCACAGGAGCCTAGCGGGGTAATGTGTGCTGAGTGCCAGGTGGGCAGAGCCTAGCGGAGTAATGTGTGCAGAGTGCCAGGTGGGCGGAGCCTAGCGGGACCATGTGTGCAGAGTGTCAGGTGGGCGGAGCCTAGCGGGACCATGTGTGCAGAGTTCCAGGTGGGTTGAGCCTAGCAGGGTCATGTGTGCTGGCGGCAGAGTGCAAAGTGGGTGGAGCCTAGCGGGGCCATGTGTGCGGGCGGCGGAGTGTGAAGTGGGTGGAGCCTAGCGGGGTCATGTGGCGCTGAGGACGTCAGTGTCGTGGACCGCATGGCTGGGGACAGTTAGCAACAACCAAGACAGTCACAACAGACTTAGATGGAGTAAAAGGCAACAACTTCAGGGACATATTAAAGAAGGCAGAAAAAGAAGTCTTTAAATTTGCCTCATATTACATCATATCCCATGGCCCAAGAACCACCAACACCAAAGCAAGTTGCACATAAAAAACTTTAATTGATTGGGTCAGGCATATAAATTTTACATGGGATATAAAAACATCATAGAAAGTGGAGAGGTTAAATGACACAGAATAGCGAGCAAAAAATCCCCATGTGGGGCTGCATGGATCTAGCAAGGTAGACACAAAGGTATATTCCCAGTAGGGCCAGTGTAAGTGCCTTAGCAGTAAGCAAGATAAAGGTTCAAGGTATCAAGACAGAGTAATAATTAGTGAAGAACCATAGGCACATTAGCCAAGCACATAACCCAACAGGGTATCCACCGAATGTAAACACTCACATGCAGACGCACATGGGGAGCAGTCCCAACACGTGTTTCGTGATGACTTCCTCGGGGGACCGTCATGGCTGGGGACAGGTGAGTGTGAGTGTGTGTGTGTGTGTGTGTGTGTGTACATGCCGCGTGCAGGAGGGGGCGGAGCGTGCTGAGCGGGGAAGTGTCGGCTCCCTGTACACGTAACTAGGATAAATATCGGGTTACTAACCAAAGCGCTTTGCTTGGATACCCGATGTTTATCTTGGTTACCAGCTTCTGGCAGGCTGCCAGCGATGGCTCCCTGCACACTGTAGCTGGAAAAAGCCCTGCTTTTTGCTGCTAGAACCGTTCTTGAATGTAACTAGAACTATCAAACATTAGCAAAAAGCTCGAGTTCTAGTTCGATCTAGAACAGCCCCCAAAATCACTCGAACCGCGAACTGGAGAACCGCGAAGCGCGCTCAACTCTACTCAGGTGTACTTGCCCTGGCGACCACTCTCCTGTGCCCTCGGGCCACCGTTACATGACCCAGCTCTAGGCACGTCTTTCCACTTTCATTACTACTGACTGCTGTACCCTCCCACCAGGTTGTCTAGTCCTCTGGTCTGGCTCCACCCTCAAGGTGGCCATCTCCTTGTCTCTGACTAAGCAATTAGCCCTGGAGTGGAGTGGTAACTAGGATTTTGGTGTGTCTAGGTGTTGCTGGCACTGGTGTTCCAGGTCCCTGGGGGTAGGCCCTGCATCCCCGAGAGGATGCAGTTCCCTGTAGTGCCCTGAGTGTCTCAGGGGCGCTACAGATGCATTCCACCGCAAATCCTCACGCTCTACTGCACTGTGCCACTATGTCTCAGGATCCTCTGCCGACCTGAAGCATATCGCCGGATGTGGTAAGTGTGTGTGTGTGCGCGATTGTGTGTGTGCGCGATTGTGTGTGCGATGTGATGTGTATGCGCGCTATGTGAATGTCAACCAGAGCAGGGGCAGACCGTGAGGAGCAAACCTGCTGAGAGCACCTGCCGAAGATCGCAGGAGGACCTGGGAGCGATGCAGACGTTCAGAGTCTGGTAAGTATGATTCTCCTGGGATGGGGGGGGTCTGCATTATTGGGGGGTAAACTTTCCCCCTACCATGTTTCCCTGAGAATAAGCCCTACCCCAAAAGTAAGCCCTAGTGCATTTTTCAGGACAAAAAATAAATATAAGACAGTGTTTTATTTTAGGAGAAACACAATAATTCTACAGAATGTAATTGGATATTTAGTACAAAGTTTACACCCTGATGGTTTAAATAACATTGTATAGTTTGTCAGAATGTCTATATAGTTTCACATAGTGTTGTTGAACGCATCATTTATTTACATTTGTTTAAATAGAGCTTGTTCTGTCCTCCCTACACGGGCCTGAGGGATATGAAGTTTGACAGGCAGTTAAACTTTTATACACCATAGCTCAATAATTAGACTGTTGCTTGAAGTCTGAGGTAGTATAGGTATGTTTACAATGATGCTAACCTTTACATCTTTGGCTACGTTCACACACTGCGTCTTTTTGATGCTGCTTTTTTGTGCCGCAAAAAAACGCACAAAAACGCATCCGCGGCAAAAAAAAACGCGGCAAAAACGCAGCGTCAAAAAGAGGCATGTTTTGCTGCGTTTTTGCTCACTGCGTTTTTATGCATTTTTTATCAGTGAACATTGCCATTAAAGATTGTTGAAAAAAAAAAAAGGTCTGAAGTCATTTCCTTCTTCAATATGTTTTTCATTCTCCAGTAGTGTATGCAGAGCAGACAGCTGCAGAACTACAAGGCTCAGCATGCTCCATCCAGGACTGTATGCTGGAGGGAGAGTCAGGGGGAGCAGACCTACAAGGCTCAGCATACTCCATCCACTAGTGGATGCAGGAGAGCAGACAGCAACTGCAGAACTACAAGGCTCAGCATCCTCCATCCAATAGTGTATGCGGAAGAGCAGACAGCAGCTACCGAACTACAAGGCTCAGCATCCTCCATCCACTAGTGTATGCAGGAGAGCAGACAGCAGCTGCTGAACTACAAGGCTCAGCATCCTCCTTCCAGGACTATATGCAGGATTTCTTTGCCCCCCAAACAAAAAAATGACGTAGGCTTCGCCATATTTTTGTATGTTAGCCGGGTACAGCAGGCAGGTACGGGCTGCCCCCAACCCCCAACTGCCTATTTGTACCCAGCTGGGAACCAAAAATATAGGGAAGCCCTTTTTTTTTTTAATTATTTCATGAATTTCATGAAATAATTAAAAAAAAAAATGACGTGGACTTCGCCCAATTTTTGTGTCCAGCCAGGTACAACTAGGCAGCTGGGGATTGGAATCCGCAATGCAGGGTGCCCAAGCTTTCTGGGCACCCCCGCTGCGAATTGCAGTCCGCAGCCACCCCAGAAAATGGCGCTTTTATAGAAGCGCCATCTTCTGGCGCTGTATCCAACTCTTCCAGCTGCCCTGATGCCGGGTGGCTCGCTGGGTAATAATGGGGTTAGGGATAGCTGTGTATTATCAGCTGGCCCTAAGCCCGAAATTCATGGTGTCACGCCAATATTAGACATGGCCACCATTAATTTCTAGTAAAGATAAAAAAACACAACACACAGAAAAATATTTTTATTAGAAATAAAACACAACACAATTAGTGACTCCATCTTTATTGAAATAAAGAACCCCCCTCCGCAGCAATCCTGGGTCAAGGGTCCCGCGCCGTCCAATCCGGATCCAATATCATCTGATCGGTTTGCTGGAAGGCAAAGCGATCAGATGATGTGTCAGGTTCAAGGCCTGAATCACATGACACAGCAGCTGATTGTATAAATGGCTTTTATACAATCAGCTAATGCATCAGTGCAAAAAAACCCCACACACTTCTGTGCAGCGTCAGACTGGCTACCAGAGGAATCTCCAGTAATGCCAGGCCTGGATTCAGGTACCTGCACTGCCCTCCGGAGCTCTCACCTGAGCTTCGGAGTGCAGCCTAGACTTTACAGCGAGCGCCGAGTGACTGATTCCCCGACACTTGCGGTTCAGTTCATGACAGCTGCAGACATCCCGGGCTAATCTCCGGTGCTCTCACCTGAACTCCGGAGATCACCCCGGCCTGTCTGCAGCTGTCATGAACTGACTGCAAGTGCCGGGGAATCAGTCACTCGGCGCTCGCTGTACACTCTAGGCTGATGCATTAGTTAAAAAAAAAACAACAAATAACTACACACGTCCGTCCTGACTCCCGCCTGACCGCTGCAGGTGCTGCCGGTAATCAGTGATGAAGTCTCCTGACGGCATTAGCTGATAGCCGGCCGGGCGGTAAAATCCGGCGTCACCGCGAGACTTACAATCAGCTGATGTGTCAGGTGACTGCATCAGGTGATCACGCCAGGTCCTGCAGCTATCGTATATGCCTGGGAGCCGGCACAGAGCCGGAGCGGGGGTGGCGGTACCGGGAAGAGGAGCTGGGAGCATGGCACCGGGAGTCTGCAGACAGGAGAGTATGACATTTTTCTACTGTTCACTTTTGATTTAGCAGCCGCTTCCACCTCCCGCACGGGAGCAGACATGGCACCGAGCGGGAAATGGAAGCAGCGGTGGCGGTACCGGGAGGATTCACTGACAGAAGGAATCCTCTTCCTGTACATTTCGCTTTTCTACCCCACCCCTTGTGCTTATAGCTGCGTTTTTAGTCAGAAAAAGCACTAAAACGCAGCTAAATTTGCAATTTGAGGTTTTTATTGCGTTTTTGAACATCTCATTAAACTCAATGGGTGGAAAACGCAGTGAAAAACGCAAAAATAATTGACATGCTGTGTTTTTGTGGGCACCACAAAAACGCAGCTAAAAAAAACGCTGTGTGTAGACAGCAGAAATTAAAACTCATAGACTTTGCTGGGGAAGCAAAGTCATGCAGTTTTCTGAGCAAAAATACACCTGAAAAATGCGCAAAAACGCACTGTGTGAACTTAGCCTTTCTGTGTCACAAGTAGAGTTGAGCGCGGTTTGCGGTTCGCGGTTCTCCAGTTCGCGGTTCGAGTGATTTTGGGGGCTGTTCTAGATCGAACTAGAACTCGAGCTTTTTGCTAAAGTTCGATAGTTCTAGTTACGTTCGAGAACAGTTCTAGCAGCAAAAAGCAGGGCTTTTTACAGCTACAGTGTGCAGGAGCCATCGCTGGCAGCCTGCCAGAAGCTGGTAACCAAGATAAACATCGGGTATCCAAGCAAAGCGCTTTGGTTAGTAACCCGATATTTATCCTAGTTACGTGTGCAGGAAGCCGACACTTCCCCGCTCAGCTCGCTCTGCCCCCTCCTGCACGAGGCATGTACACATACATACACACACACTCACCTGTCCCCAGCCATGCAGTCCACCACACTGACGTCCTCAGCGCCACATGACCCCGCTAGGCTCCACCCACTTCGCACTCCGCCGCCAGCACACATGGGTCCGCCCACCTGGCACTCTGCACACATGGTCCCGCTAGGCTCCGCCCACCTGGCACTCTGCACACATGGTGCTGCTAGGCTCCGCCCACCTGGCACTCTGCACACATTATGCCGCTGGGCTCCGCCCACCTGGCACTCTTCACACATGGCACTGCTAGGCTCCGCCCACCTGGCACTCTGCACACATTACCCCGCTAGGCTCCGCCCACCTGACACTGTGCACACATGACCACGCTAGGCTCCGCCCACCTGGCACTCTGCACACATGGTCCCACTAGGCTCTGCCCACCTGACACTCTGCACACATGGTCCCGCTAGGCTCCGCCCACCTGACACTCTGCACACATGGTCCCGCTAGGCTCCGCCCACCTAACACTCTGCATACATTACCCCGCTAGGCTCCGCCCACCTGGCACTCTGCACACATGGTCCGCTAGGCTCCGCCCACCTGACACTCTGCACACATGGTCCCGCTAGGCTCCGCCCACCTGGCACTCTGCACACATTACCCTGCTAGGCTCCGCCCACCTGGCACTCTGCACACATGGCACTGCTAGGCTCCACCCACCTGGCACTCTGCACACATTACCCCGCTAGGCTCCGCCCACCTGGCACTCTGCACACATTACCCCGCTAGGCTCTGCCCACCTGACACTCTGCACACATGGTCCCGCTAGGCTCCGCCCACCTGGCACTCTGCACACATTACCCCGCTAGGTTCCGCCCACCTGGCACTCTGCACACATGGCACTGCTAGGCTCCGCCCACCTGGCACTCTGCACACATTACCCCGCGAGGCTCCGCCCACCTGGCACTCTGCACACATTACCCCGCTAGGCTCCGCCCACCTGACACTCTGCACATATGGTCCCGCTAGGCTCCGCCCACCTGACACTCTGCACACATGGTCCCGCTAGGCTCCGCCCACCTGACACTCTGCACACATGGTCCCGCTAGGCTCCGCCCACCTGACACTCTGCACACATTACCCCGCTAGGCTCCGCCCACCTGGCACTCTGCACATATGGCACTGCTAGGCTCCGTCCACCTGGCACTCTGCACACATTACCCCGCTAGGCTCCGCCCACATGGCACTCTGCACACATGGTCCCGCTAGGCTCCGCCCACCTGACACTCTGCACACATGGCCCCGCTAGGCTCCGCCCACCCGACACTCTGCACACATGGTCCCACTAGGCTCCGCCCACCTGACACTCTGCACACATGGTCCCGCTAGGCTCCGCCCACCTGGCACACTGCACACATTACCCCGCTAGGCTCCGCCCACCTGGCACTCTGCACACATGGCACTGCTAGGCTCCGCCCACCTGGCACTCTGCACACATTACCCCGCTAGGCTCCGCCCACCTGGCACTCTGCACGCATTACCCCGCTAGGCTCCACCCACCTGGCACTCTGCACACATGGTCCCGCTCGGCTTACCTGCGGTGATGAAGTCCCGACCTCAGCGCTGTCACTGTCCTCCATGGCCGCCGCTTGTCACATCACCTTCTCTCGCTTCCGACCTGAGACTGACTAGCGGTGACGTCACGGGCCGCTCGCGATACTTGGCTGTGAAGATGATTGAAGTCAGTGTGCAGGAGATCAGCGCAGGTAATGTACCTCGCTGACAGCAGCACTTGTCACCCCCCTGCAGTGACCTGGGCTGACCTATTGATGTTAGCTCAGGTCACTGCACTGCTCTCCCAGCCAATGGGGAACATCCTGCTCTTCATTGACTGGGACAGTGTGGATCGTCATGGCAACCCCTTGGATTACACCAGACCTGGATTTGTTTTTCTTTCTAATAAATTGGTTAAAGAGGGAATGTATTGGGGAGTGTTTTTTCAAATAAAAATGTGTTTGTCGTCTATTTTTTTTTATTACTGACTGGGTTGGTGATGTCGGGTATCTGATAGACGCCTGACCTCACCAACCCCAGGGCTTGGTGCCAGGTGACATTACACATCTGGTATTAACCCCATATATTACCCCGTTTGCCACCTCACCAGGGCACGGGATGAGCTGGGGCGAAGCACCAGGATTGGCGCATCTAATGGATGCGCCACTTCTGGGGCGGCTGCGGCCTGCTATTTTTAGGCTGGGGAGAGTCCAATAACCATGGACCTCCCTAGTCTGAGAATATCAGACCCCAGCTGTCTGCTTTACCTTGGCTGGTGATCCAATTTTGGGGGGACCCCTACGTGTTGTTTTTTTTTTTAATTATTTATTTAATTTAAAATAACAGCGTGGGGTGCCTCAGTTATGGATTACCAGCCAAGGTGAAGCTGCCAGCTGTGGTCTGCAGGCTGCAGCCGTCTGCTTTACCCTAGCTGGCTACAAAAATAGGGGGAACCCTACGTCATTTATTTTTTTCATTTTTTTGGCTAAATACAAAGCTAAGCACCCCTTAGTGCCACATGAAAGGCACCAAAAGGTGCAAAATTACAAAATGCAGGAGAGTGGGACATTGTGTGTCTTTCTGCCATTATAATGACAGAAAAGACTGATATGAAGTGTACAAGCACAAGAAAATCACCAGAGCGCTCTACGCTGTGAAAAGCAGTAGAAAATGGCACTGGAGTGAACATGTGACCGCCTCATGTAGGTTGAAGCTATGGAGCCTGGGTAAATTTATGTATTTTCCCTCCTTCAGTTTTTTTGCAGTATGCAAAAAAACCGGAAGGCACATGGATGACAAACAGATGACATACGGACCGTCTACGGAACGGAAACGGATGCCACACGGATGCACCCATGAAAAAAAACGGACTGTTTTTTGCAGACTGCAAAAATGGATCGGTCGTGTTAATCTAGCCTTATTCTGATCTGCCGTTTATAAACAGCAGGCAGAAGTAGGTGAATAGCGCCCCCCAGCGTCAGAAAATCTCCGGGGTTTCAGGCGTAGCTGAGACCCTGGAGATCCTGATTCAGGACGGTTTTTCCGGTCCCCGCTCACGTGATCACAGGTATACACCGATGATCACGTTACAGTAAATGACAGTGTCGGTAAAAAATTATTTATCTCCCATCTGGCATGAACAAACATGATAAATCTCCTACCCGGTCCCCTCCGGTCCCCCAGTGTCACCAAAGTGCCCCCCCTGATGCCCTCCCAGAAATCCAAGATGGCCGCGCGCACAGCAGCACGCCGGCCGCATTCACCCTACTCCTCTGATTTCTGTCGCATGTGCCATGACACATGCGACAGAAAACTCCTCCCCAGGCCCTGCCAGGTCACCCCCTATAACCCTACCGGTGTTCCCCGGTGTCCCACAGTACCTGTGCAGCGTTGATCCCCCGCGGCCCTCTCATTCACAATAGACGCTGCCATATGCACAGAGCGGCTGTCAGCTCAAGTTCCTGTGTTCAGACACAGTGAGTGGTGGTTATGCATCTGTAAGCTAAATGGGTGGCACGGTGGCTCAGTGGTTAGCACTGCAGTCTTTTGGTGGCTCAGTGGTTAGCACTGCAGTCTTGCAGCGCTGAAGTCCTGGGTTCAATTCCCACCAAGGACACCATCTGCAAGGAGTTTGTATGTTCTCCCCGTGTTTGCTGAGTTTCCTCTGGGTTCCCCGGTTTCCTCCCACACTCCAAAGACATACAGATAGGGAATTTAGATTGTGAGCCCCAATGGGGACAGTGTTCGCAATGTTTGCAAAGCGCTATGGAATTAATAGCGCTAAATAAATTATTATTATTACTGCAATGCCCTGCTCATGAGGTAAGGAACATAGTTGATCAGGAGAGCTATATACTACATTTCCAAATGGAGGCATTTGATTTTATAGTTGCCCTGCTGAATGACTACCAAACATGAGAGTCCATTATACGCCACAAGAAAACACATCTAAATAGCGAGCTCTGTTGTTTAGTATTCATTCAGCTGGATAACTGACCTTAAAGGGGTATTCCATCTCCAAGATCCTATCCCCAATATATAGTAGGTGGAATAGCAATAATATCAGCAAATACCAATATTTGGAAATGTAGAATAGTTCTCCTGATTAGGCATGCCCTTACCTCATGAGCAGGGCATTGCAGCTTTGGTAGCAACCGTTACGACATGGACTCTGCTGCTGTGGACCCGGGGAGAGTGGGTGCAGATTCATTGCACCCACACTCCTCACATGGAGGGTCTGCACTCCTAGAAAATGGGGGATACGTTCCCGTTTTTCCCTTACAATAAATTTGTGAAAGAGGGAATGTTTTGGGGAGTTTTCTTTCAAATACATTTTTTTTGTCGATTTTTTTTGTTAGTACTGACAGTTTATGATGTCGGGTATCTGATAGACGCCATGACATCACAAACTGCTGGGCTTGATGTCAGGTGACTTTACAACTAGTATCAACCCCATTTATTACCCCGTTTGCCACTGCACCAGGGCACGGGATGAGCTGGGGTGAAACGCCAGGATTGGCGCATCTAGTGCATGCGCCACTTCTGGGGCGCCTGCGGCCTGCTATTTTTAGGCTGTGAAGGCCCAATAACTATGGACCTTCCCACCCTGAGAATACCAGACCACAGCTGTCCGCTTTACCTTGGCTGGTGATCCAATTTGGGGGGGACCCTACTTTTTTTTTGTAATTATTATTATTTATAAAAATAGAGCCTGGGGTGACCTCCACATTGGATCCCCAACCACGGTAAAGCTGCCAGCTGTGGTTTTCAGGCTACAGCTGTCTGCTTTACCCTAGCTGGCTATCAAAAATGGGGGGACCCAACATCATTTTTTTTTTAATTATTTTTTAAATAAAAAAAATTAATGGGCTTCCCTGTATTTTGATTGCCAGCCAAGGTAACGCCAGGCAGATGGGGGTGGCAACCCGTAGCTGTCTGCTTTATCTGCACTGAGAATCAAAAATACCGCGGAGCGCTACGTCATTTTTTTTAAAGATTTATTTTTACAGCACTGTCATGTCAGGCAATCAAAATACAGGGAAGCCCTTTTTGTTTTTAGTTATTTAAATAAATAATTAAAAAAAATATATATGGGCTCCCGCTGCATTTTTTGTATTGCTAGCTAAGGGTAATCCAAGCAGCTACTGGCTGCTAACCCCCACTGCTTGGTGTTACCTTCACTGGCAATGGAAAATCCAGGGAAGCATTTTTTATTTTTTTGCCAAAAAACTCCAAAAAAAATGACGTGCGCTTCGCCATATTTTTGTATGCTAGCCAGGTACAGCAGGCAGGTACGGGCTGCCCCCAACCCCCAGCTGCCTATTTGTACCCGGCTGGGAACTAAAAATATAGGGAAGCCCTTTTTTTAATTAATTCATTTTATGAAATAATTAAAAAAAAACAAAAAACCGACGTAGGCTTCGCCCCATTTTTGTGTCCAGCCGGGTACAACTAGGCAGCTGGGGATTGGAATCCACAGCACAGGTTAGCCCGAGGTTTCTGGGCCCCTCTGCTGCGAATTGCAGTCCGCAGCCGCCCCAGAAAATGGCGCTCTCATAGAAGCGCCATCATCTGGCGCTGTATCCAACTCTTCCAACAGCCCTGGAGCCGGGTGGCTTGTTGGGTAATCATGAGTTAATACTGGCTTTGTTTTACTAGCCAGTATTAAGCCAGAGATTCTTAATGTCAGGCACGTTTGACCCGGCCATTAAGAATCTCCAATAAAGGGTTAAAAAAAAACACCACACAGAGAAAAAATACTATAATAGAAATAAATACACAGACACATTAGAGACTCCATCTTTATTACCCCCTGTCTCCCCTCCACGATCCTGCTCTTCTGTCTTCTTTCCCCTTCAACACATGCAGCTCTGCTCCATCAGACAGCACAGCTGCATGGGGGAAGACGCTGTGCTCCGTGCAGAAATCACTCTGTGAGAGTGACCACAGGCTCCCGGCTGTAAGCGGTGGCACGGGTTGCCATAGCAACGCTGCTCCGATCACGTGATTCCGGTGCCGCTGCGTGCTGGTAGCGGGACGTCCCCGTCACCGCTACCAAGCGCGTTGCTATGGCAACGGTGATCTCCGTGATTGACCGGCTGTGTCAGCCGGTCAGGAGCCGGCTTCTGCGGACACTGGTAACTACGGTAAACATCGGGTAACCCAGAAGCCCTTTCCTTGGTTACCCGATGTTTACCGTTGTTACCAGCGTCCGCCACTCTCACGCTGCCAGTGCCAGCCCCCTGCACACATAGCCAGACTACACATCGGGTTAAATTAACCCGCTGTGTACTGTAACTAGGAGCGCAGGGAGCCAGCGCTAAGCGGTGTGCGCTGGTAACCAAGGTAAATATCGGGTTGGTTACCCGATATTTACCTTAGTTACCAAGCGCAGCATCGCTTCCACGTGTGCTGCTGGCTGGGGGCTGTGGTCACTGGTTGCTGGTGAGATCTGCCTGTGTGACAGCTCACCAGCAACCCGTGCAGCGACGCTCCAGCGATCCCTGCCAGGTCAGGTTGCTGGTGGGATCACTGGAGCATCGCTTAGTGTGACGGTACCTTAAGGGAACGGGGAAGCAGAGCGGGGAGTCGAGCTAGAGCATGTCGCCAGTACACGGCGATACACAAACGTGCACCGTGTAACAGAGAGATGCAATGACAGGTCCTACATGACGCGTCATAGTCATGTGACCAGTCTGTAGCCAATGAGATAACAGGCACGTGATTGGTCACATGGCTATTTTTCACGTCACGATAGGTCCTGCATCACTACTGGCAGTGCGGGAGGATTCAGCGATCATCGGATGGAATAGCGGCAGGAGACAGAGTGCAGGATGGATCGTGGGGACCGGTAGAGTGTTATGGCAATGTTTATTAACTGTATGTGTACATTTATAATGTGTTTTTATGTGTTTGTGATTGCCTCCTATTGTTTCCTATGCGGTTCGAGTTCGGTTCGTCGAACCGAACTCGAACGAGACGCCCGTTCGGCGAACCGAACTCGAACCGAACCGCGACCGGTTCGCTCATCTCTAGTCACAAGTTCCAGTGTCCTTGAATGAGCGAGCTACATGGGTCAAGAAGGTGATAGCTTTGATAAGTGACTTCTAGCTTGAGAACTTGTCAAACCTGTGGGATCCAAGCTGGATATCAGTGGTCGTTGTACGAAGTGTGGATACTTGGGGGAAGATTTCAGCATTTGTGTCCTCTTCTACTAACTTAGGCTGCTTTCACACATCCGGTTTTTCCTGTGCGGCACAACTCGGCGCTTTGCAGAAAAAACGCAACCGTTTTTTTTTGCCGCCGGTTGCGTTTTTTTTTGCATAGACTTACATTAGTGCTGTAATGTGCCGCATGGGCTTGCGTTCTGTCCGTTTTTTGCCGCATGCGGCAGATTTAGCCGATGCGGCGGCCGGATGGAACGTTGCCTGGCACGTTTTTTTGTCCGAAAAAAAAAACGCATCGCGCCGCATCCGGCCGATGCGCGTGATTTGCAATGCATGCCTATGGACGCCGCATGCGGCGTCCTGCGGCAAACACCGCATCCGGCCGCCGCATGCGTTTTTTTCCACTGCGCATGCTCAGTAGCCTGTCGCAAGCGGCAAAAACTGGACGGGACGCATGTCAAAAACTTATGCAGAGGATGCGGTTTTGTCGCCGCATCCGTAGCATAGGTTTTAGAGCCGGATTGGCCGGGTCTGCTAAAACCGGAGGTGTGAAAGCAGCTTAGGCTGCTTTCACACATCAGGTTTTTGCAATCAGGCACAATCCAGTTTGTGCCAGATGCAACGGATCAGTCTCTGATTGTGTAAAAACTGATGTGACGGATCCAGTAAAAAACGGATCCGTTTTTTTTTGTTTTTTTTAAAGGATGAGAGAGAGACCCCATCATCACAGCACTCCCGCACGCACCATCACCGAACATACACCGGCACTCCCGCACGCACCATCACCGCACATACACCGGCACTCCCGCACGCACCATCACCGCACATACACCGGCACTCCCGCACGCACCATTACCGCACATACACCGGCACTCCCGCATGCACCATCACGGCACATACACCGGCACTCCCGCACTCATCATCACCGCACAAACACCGGCACTCCCGCACGCACCATCACCGCACATGCACCGGCACTCCCGCACGCACCATCACCGCACATACACCGGCACTCCCGCATGCACCATCACCGCACATACACCGCACTCCCGCACGCACCATCACCACACATACACCGGCACTCCCGCACTCATCATCCCCTCACATACATCGGCACTCTCGCACTCATCATCCCCGCACATACACCGGCACTCCCGCACTCATCATCCCCGCACATAGGGCTCTTCTCCACTGGCGTTTTTTTTTTCCAAATCCCATCGCATGGAAAAACGGATTGAAATCTGTCTAATGATTTACTATGATGCTGTCTCCTTTTCCCCGTTTTTTTACGACTCTACACGGGCTCACCTTGAAATTGCAGCATGCTGCGATTTGATACGAATCTCAGCTCTCTCACCTCTATACAATCCTATGGGAGCGAGAAAAAAGTCAGAATCCGGGTGGCATGCGCATGTCACACGGATCCTGACACTTGCATACTGCGTCAGACTGGCTACCGGAGGAATCTCCAGTAATACCAGGCCTGGCCGCGGTTACATGCGCTGAACTCCGGAGCTGTCACCTGAGCTCCAGAGTGCAGCCTGAACAGCGAGCGCCGAGTGACTGATTCCCCGGCGATTGCTGTTCAGTTCAGCACAGCTGCAAACAGATCGGGCTGATCTCTGGAGCTCAGGTGACAGCTCCAGGGTTCAGTGCAGGTAACAGCGGCCAGGCCTGGTATTACTGAAGCTTCCTCCGGTAGCCAGTCTGATGCAGTATGCATAAACACGCACATAGCACCCGCATGACGCTCGCATGTCATACGGATGTTATGTGAGGAAAAAAACACACACCGTACGCAGACCACACGCAGGACATACACAGGACACTCGACTCACATTTTGAGCCGAGTATCGCTGTGATTTATAAAACGCAAGTGGAGAAGAGCCCATACACCGGCACTCCCGCATGCACCATCACCGCACATACACCAGCACTCCCGCACGCACCATCACCGCACATACACCGGCACTCCCGCATGCACCATCACCGCACACACCCTGGCATTACCTCAGTGACGTCCCCGCTGACAGCGCGACTCCCTTCAGTTGCTGTGTGGAGCTGATAGAGAGCGGCGGTGTTCTACTGCCGCTCCTGTCAGCTTCATGTAGCAGAGCTGAGAGCGTCGTGGGACCTCTGTGGATTACGTCGGACCTGGAGGGGTATTTGTGGATTTTATTAAAATGGTTAAAGAGGGTGTTTTTTTGTCTTGTATTCCAAATAAAGTATTTTTTCGGGTGTATGTATTTATTTACTTTCACTTACAGGTTAATCATTGGGGTGTCTCATAGACGCCTGCCATGATTAACCCCTTATTACCCTGATTGCCACCGCACCAGGGCAATTCGGGATGAGCCGGGTACAGTCCCGGGACTGTCACATCTAATGGATGCGGAAATTCTGGGCGGCTGCTGGCTGATATTGATTGTTAGGCTGAGGCGCTCCCCATAACGTGGAGCTCCCCATCCTGAGAATACCAGCCTTCAGCCATGTGGCTGGTATCAAAATTGGGGGGGACCGCACGCCGTTTTTTTAAATTATGTTTTTTTAATTTTACTGCAAGATATAGACCCGCCCACCGGCAGCTGTGATTGGTTGCAGTGAGAGAGCTGTCACTCAGCGTGGGGGCGTGTCTGACTGCTACCAATCATATGCGCCGGTGGGCAGGGAATACGAGATTGAATAATGGGCGGCTTTTTCAAATCAGGAAAAGCCACCGTAGCTTTGTGACGGCCGTGCAGCGCCGCGACGGTGATCGGTGAGTGGGTGAGAGTGAGTGAGTCAGTGTGAGTGAGTGAGAGAGAGTGAGTGAGTCAGTGTGACAGCCGTGCAGCGAGGCGCCCGTGATCGGTGAGTGAGTGAGTCAGTGTGTGTGTGAGAGAGAGAATGATTTTCTGACAAGCAATGAATTAGATCACTTCTGGGCATGCTCAGAAGTAAAAACCGAATCCGGTACATGCTTCCGGCGTTTGATGCATGCCACCGGATTCGGCGTGCATAGTCTTTCATTTATGCACCATGCCACACAGCGCCGCACCCGGCGCGATGCGTTTTTTTCGCCGCACAAAAAACGTACCAGGCAACGTTCCATACGGCCACCGCATGTGCTAAATATGCCGCATCCGGCAAAAAACGGACGGAACGCAAGGCCATGCGGCACAATACGGCACTAATGCAAGTCTATGCGGAAAAAACGCAACTGGCGGCAAAAAAAAACGGTTGCGTTTTTTCTGCAAAGCGCCGGATTGTGCCGCTCAGCAAAAACCGGATGTGTGAAAGCAGCCTTAAATGTATCTAGAAGACGTTGTTCGGTATATAACAATTTTGGTCCTGAGAGCCGACTTGCGTCAACTGCTCTAGTAGCATGATCTGCCGGATTTTGGTCTGTAGATACGTAATAGACCTTCTGATTCATAGCACTCTGTTATTAACATAACTGCCTAGTTTAGTTGTGGATATAACCTGGGACCACTTTGCTGTCTGTATAGAACTCCATCTGTTTCAGGTCAATGTCCATTTCAGATGTGAAAAATTCAGCTAATTCGACAGCTAAGGGGTACTTTGCACACTACGACATCGCAAGCCGATACTGCAATGCCGAGCGCGATAGTCCCTGCCCCCGTCGCAGCTGTGATATCATTGTGTTAGCTGCCGTAGCGAATATTATCGCTACGGCAGCTTCACATGCACTCACCGGCCGTGCGACGTCGCTGTGGACGGCGAACCGCCTCCTTATTAAGGGGGGCGGGTCGTGCGGCGTCACTGTGACGTCACACGGCAGGCGACCAATAGAAGCCGAGGGGCGGAGATGAGCGGGATTTAAATATCCCGCCCACCTCCTTCCTTCCGCATAGCCGACAGGAACCGCAGGACGCAGGTAGAAGATGTTCCTCGCTCCTGCGACTTCACACACAGCGATGTGTGCTGCCGCAGGAGCGAGGAACAACATCGGACCGTCGCGTCAGCGCAATTATGGAATTCGCCAACGCTACACTGATGATACGATTACGACGCTTTTGCGCTCGTTAATCGTATCATCTAGGATTTACACACTGCTATGTCGAGAGCGACGCAGGAAGTGCGTCACTTTCGACATGACCGCACCGACATTGCACCTGCGATGTCGTAGTGTGCAAAGTACCCCTAAGACGGCAGCACAGAGTTCTAACCTGAGTATAGTGTGTTCTGGTTGTGGTGCAAGTTTGGCCTTCCCCATAATGAACCTGATGTGACTCTGATGTTGAGAATCTACAATATTAAGATAGGCAACAGCGGCAATCACCTTGACTGAAGCATCTGCAAATACGTGCACTTTTTGTCTTTGTATTTCTATAGAAGGCACAGGGGCATATGGTCTTGACACATTCAGGTTTGAGAGGGCTGCTAAAAAAAAAATCTTCCATTCCTCCCAGTGGATTCTCCTATAAGGTGGCAGAGGTGTATCTCAGTCAGATGTTTCATTAGTTAAGTCCCTTAATAAAGCCTTGCCTTGTATTGTAACAGGAGCTGCAAAACCTAAAGGATCGTACAGACTGTTGATGATAGACAGAATTCCTCTACGTGTGAAGGGCTTTTCTTCTTAGCTGACCTGGAAGGTGAAAGTGTCTGACTTCAAATTCCAGAGACGTCCCAGACTGTGTTGCATCCGTGCAGGGTCCGATCCTAAGTCTAAAGGGTGCTTTACACGCTGCGACATCGCTAACGATATATCGTCGGGGTCACGGTGTTTGTGAAGTACATCCGGCGTCGTTAGCGACATCGCAGCGTGTGACAGCTAGGAGCGACGATCAACGATCGCAAAAACGGCAAAAATTGTTGATCGTTGACACGTCGCTCATTTTCATAATATCGTTGGTGGTGCATGCCGCTAGTTGTTCGTCGTTCCTGCGGCATCACACATCGCTATGTGTGACACCGCAGGAACGACGAACATCTCCTTACCTGCGTCCACCGGCAATGAGGAAGGAAGGAGGTGGGCGGGATATTCCGCCCGCTCATATCCGCCCCTCCGCTTCTATTGGACGGCTGCCGTGTGATGTCGCTGTGACGCCGCTCGAACCGCCCTCTTAGAAAGGAGGCGGTTCGCCGGCCACAGCGACGTCGCAGGGAAGGTAAGTCCGTGTGACGGGTGTAAGCGATGTTGTGCGCCACGGGCAGCGATTTGCCCGTGACGCAAAACCGACGGGGGCGGGTACGCTCGCTAGCGATATCAATAGCAATATCGCAGCGTGTAAAGTGCCCTTTAGTCTTTGAGACCGTTACATAAGTCCTGAGAAGGGAAGGCTTCCATCAGTTCTAGACTATTTGAGGCTATTTTGTGAACCCTGAGGTTTGAACAGGGAAGCATCTCCTGGGCTCTCCTGAGAAGACTGACAGCAGTCGTCAACATAAAAGTCCTTTACTATAAAGTGTTTAAAATCCAATCCATATTCTGTTTCCCCTTCCTCAGCGGACCTTTTGAGTCCATAAATGGTGACCATGAGGGAAGGGCTATTGCCAAAGATGTGTACTCTAATGCGATACTCTGTGACTTCTTTAGAAAGATCATTGTCTCTGTATCAGATGAACCTTAAGAAATTCCTGTCCTTTTCTCTCACAAGGAAGCAATGGAACATTTGCTGAATGTCGGCGACAAAGGCAATGGAATCCTTACAAAAGCCATAAGTACTCCCAGTAGTTTGTTGTTAAGGTCTGGACCTGTCAGAAGAACATCGTTCAGAGAGACATCATTAAACTTAGCACTAGAGTGGAACACTACTCTAACCCGGGCTGGTTGCTTCGGGTGGTATACTGCAAACATGGGTAGGAACAAGCATTCTTCAGAGTCTGAGAGTTGGAGCTACAATATCTCTGCATGACCATTCTCAAAAATCTTTGCCATGAAGGAGAAAAGTGATCTTCTGTGACACCCTGGCAAAACCAGATAGTCACAGATGACTGTACCACCCACCAAGAGTACAGGAATCGCCTCCTCCTTGGAATTAACAACACACATCCCACACATGGGAACATCAGCCACAAATCCTAGTTGCCCCCCCATGACAGCCAGGACACACCAGTGGGCGGTACCAGGTGGATGGGAACGCCCACCTAGGGGTCTTGAGGTGACAGGGGGAGGGAACAGTCAGTTTGGAGTTGGAGTTGAGCGGGGAGCTGGAGTCGGTGACAGGAGCTGAAGTGCAGAGTGGTCAGGGTTGGAGCCCTTGGACTATGGGAGGACCGACTAGGTGGCAGACGGCTTTGTAGGGCCACAGGCAACGGAGATCCGGTCGCGGGAGACCTGAAGTGGACCGGGGCAGGGTTGTAGCCCGCCGGTATGGACAACGGGAATCCGGTCCAGAGGCCGTGCACGGGTGGGGTACCTGGACCATAGGACAAGGCAAGCTTCAAGCCCCTTGTTAATTGACCAGCAGGAGAAGGTACCAGGCCTTGTTCCCGAAGAGAGAGAAGCCCAGATAGAGCAGACCGACAGCCCAACGTACGGGACAGGGTGTCCGCCAAGAACCCATTGAAGTCCCACGGGTGAGCGTCTGCGGGCAATGGCTCCCTCTGCGTCCAAAACTGCATGGAAGCAGATTTCTCCCGTTAATCCATACACCACAAGACACGAGTGCAGGAGGAAGGGCCCCTACACTGCCAACCCGTGTGCGACACCAGCACACCCCTCCAGAGGCAACCGGCATCCGGCCTTGGTTTACAATACAGACTTGGTGTGATTTCTTCCTAATTGTGAGTACACCGGTGTCATCCAGTCCAATCTGCCGACAACGCACCACCCCTACTCCATACCTACACCTGGGCCCCGAGACTACACCTTTTCCCTACCCATGGAGGGGATACCATCTTGCTGCCCCCACGTCATCGGTCCCATCACCGCAACCCACGGGTGGCGTCACAGACAATCTCCCCTGTAAATACCTCCCTTTCTCACTGTGTGCGAGGACGGGCGGTTGCACGAGCCCCGGGTCCAGCCACCACTCGAGCCCAGATCCGAGCGTCACTCAAGCAGCCCCGGTTGCCGCAGCGGAGGTGGCACCTGTCCGCGACAACACAAAACCTGGCGTCACGAACAGGATTCTTACCCCATCAGTAGATGCCGTGCGCCTTGCTTTGAAATCCGTGAAACGCTCCAAAATTTTGAAGTGAAGCCATCTTGCCCGCCATCTTTGGTGCCAAAACAACAACAGCGTTATCTTCTTCCCTGAAAAAGGCGTGAAGCCAAAGCTCCGCCTTTAAGAACGCGGGCGGAACCCTGTGACTCCCAAAGCAGGAAGTCGCAAAGGACAGTGGGTCTCGCGAGACTGCTGTTGAAAACCAAGGGGGAAAGAATGAAAAGATGTCGGCGCCCGATAGTGATGGTGGAGTCGCGGCTCCCGCTACCGTACAGGATGACAGAGAAGCAGCAGGCCCCGCTTCTGTCACAAGAGCGGGGGACCCCGCGATCCCGGCGGTCATGCAAGTCATGCCGATTACTTTGCCTTATGTGCCCGGTGCTGCCTGGCTGCCCCAGTATGATGGCCGACCTGACACCCTGCAGGTATTCAAGAAAAGATATGTACTGTCCTCGACATGTATGCAATGACCGGCAGGCAGTGTGCGTCCGTGGTGCTCGGACAGCTGACAGGCGCAGCCGAGCAAGAGGTTGAGACATGGACTGATGAGGATTGGACCTCCGTACCCACCATATTTGACAAGCTGCAAGTTGCCTTCGAAACCCGTACGGAGGCGGAGCTACAAATGAACTTTTATAACTGCAAGCAGCGTCCCCAGGACAGCATCTGGGACTAAGCCCTAAGCCCGTAACCTAAAGCTCGTAGATCCGATCAACGAGCCGGAGAGCAACAAAATGCTGGTGGAACAGTTCTTGCAGGGGCTGGGGTCGGCGGTGGACCTCAAACAGCCCGGCTGTGAGTCCTGGAGCATCCAGACATAGCCTTTGCAGTTTTAAATGACCGATCCATAAAGGCTCTGCAGGCCCCTGAAACCAGTGATCCTACATCATCATCCTGGCCGGCAGGCACCTCCCACTTGCTGGTGAAGCCCCCTCTACTGCCTCTACCAGCACCTGCAGCGTCAACAGGAGTTCACAGTGATTTGAATTCCCAAGTTCAGCAGCTGAGAAAGGATGTTGCCAGGAGTCTCGAAGCCATGCAGCTACAACCAAAGCCCAAGCCGCCAGAGAAGATCCAGCTTGCCAACAGCCCTGAAGCCGTCCCCTGGATGCAGAGAAGGAGCAACAACCGGTATGGACAACCCGTTTGTTACAGGTGCAACAAGACCGGCCATTACTCCCGTCAGTGTCCTTTAAACAGGCCACCCCTGAGGCCAAGGGCCAATCCTCAGGAATAGACCAAGAAGGCCCAGCTGATTGGCGGGAGTGGTATGTCGGAGGCCGCCCCATCATCTCCCTTACCGTGGATGGGATCCCGATGTTCGCGCTCCTGGACACCTCACAGGTAACGACTATACCTCATGTACTGTATAATCGTTACTGGTCTGATGATGACCTTACCCCGCCAGACTATGGCCTGACTATTATTGCAGCCAATAGACTCCCTATGATCCAAGTGGAGTTTAAGGAAGTGACTCTTAAGGTGGGGAGGGTGGAGCTAGAGCACCAAAGTCTCATAGTGGTGCAGAATGACCCTAGTGACCATAACCCGAAAATGGTCCTAGGGACCAATGTAATTGAAAATTGCATGGGGGAAGTGTTGTACTTGCTTCAGCAGCTGTCTGCAACTGCAGGAGTGGGACGGCAGAGGGTTCTGCAACGTGAAATCCGTGCCCTCCTGCAGCTGCAACAGGTGAACCTATCTGGTGGAGAGATTGGCGGTGTGCGAGTGATGGATGTAGCACCCCTTGTAGTGCCTCCGCGGAGTGAAATGATGATTTGGTGTAGGGCAGCTGTAGGTACCCGAGGACAAGATTATCAGGCAGTGGGGGAGCCCCTGCCTTCAGAACACTGGCCCATAGTTTTGGTAGCCAGAAGAGTGATTGATGTCCGGAAGGGAAGAGTGCCCATGAGAGTGATGAATTGCTGAGAGGAGGAGGTTAGGCTACCCAGATATGCCACTATTGCCAAGCTGTTCACATGAGACACACATGCCATCCAAGCAGCAGCCCCCAGTAAGCCTACACCCCTACCGGTCAGTGAAGACTCACCAAGCCAGTCAGAAGAGTGGTGTGAAGAATTACATGTAGGCACTGACTCCACGCCTTCACACCACAAGGAGGGGGTCTACAGGGTAGAGCATAAGTACGAGCAGGTCTTCAGCAAACCCCCATTAGACTTTGGGAGGATGAAAGGGGTCCAACACCACATTCCCACAGGTGCACATCCACCCGTCAAGGAGCGGAATAGGCCAATACCCCCTGCACATTAACAGTGCGCCAAAGACATGTTGAGGAACATGAAGGAGACGGGGGTTATCCGTGATAGCTGTAGCCCCTGGGCAGCGCCACTGGTTCTGGTAAAGAAGAAGGATGGTACCATGAGGATGTGTGTGGACTATCAGAAGATCAATCAGATCACCCATAAGGACGCGTATCCACTCCCCCGTATTGAAGAATCACTAGCGGCATTGAGAACAGCTAATTACTTCTCTACCCTTGATCTCACTAGTGGCTACTGGCAAGTGGCCGTTGCTGAGGAAGACCGTGAGAAAACCGCCTTCGCCACCCCGATGGGACTCTGCGAGTTCAACAGCATGCCCTTTGGGTTGTGCAATGCACCCGGAACCTTCCAGAGGCTGATGGAGTGCTGCTTGGGACACTGCAACTTCGAGACGGTACTGTTATACTTGGATGACGTCATTGTCTATTCAAAGACGGACGAAGATCACCTAGAACATCTAGCAGAAGTCCTCAAAGCCCTCTCCAGGTATGGAATGAAGTTGAAATCATCCAAGTGCCACTTGCTGAAGCCTAAGGTCCAATACCTCGGGCATGTGGTGTGCGCAGCGGGTGTTGCCCCGGATCCGGAGAAGATAACCACCATCTAGAGCTGGCCGAGACCTACTACCATCAAAGAGGTGCAACAGTTCTTGGGCCTATTGGGCTACTATCGCCGCTTTGTCAAAGGATACACCAAAACGGCCTATGCAGGACCTCCTAGTCAGGCAAACTCAGCATGGCAAGGCTTCTGGGTCCCCATTCACATGGGGTGAGGAGCAGGAAAGGTCCTTTCAACAGATGAAGTCGGCCCTGACAGGAGAAGAGATCCTGGCCTACCCCGACTACGATCTCCCGTTCATATTGTATGTGGACGCCAGCAACGTGGGATTAGGGGTCATCCTGTCCCAAATGCAGAATGGAAAGGAAAAGGTGATAGCTTGTGCAACCAGGAAGCTCCGCCCAACAGAGAGAAATCCGGAGAATTACAGTACTTTCAAGTTGGAGTTCCTGGCACTTGTCTGGGCTGTGATAGAGAGGTTTAAGCATTACCTGGCTTCTGCAAAGTTCACCGCATATACGGACAACAATCCCTTAACTCACTTGGATACAAGCGAAGCTTGGTGCCCTATAGCAACGCTGGGTAGCCCGGCTGGCGAACTATGACTTCACCATAAAATACAGAACCGGTCGAAGAACACCAATGCTGATGCATTGTCTAGGATGCCACACCTGCCTAATGGTGGAGTCGACGAAGATGAGCTGGAAGAGATTGAGTTGCCTGCATTCCATCAACCTGACAGGTCGGAAAATATCAAACACTACAGCCATCAGCAGGAGGCAACATTCAACCCGTTACCACATCACGGCTGGCGAGAAGCACAAGATAGAGATCCTGCAGTCAGTCTGGTCAAGACGCTGATTTCGCAGGCTGGTTCCCGATTAGAACCCACTGCCCTGGCAGAAGCCCAAAGGTTGTGGAAGGAGCGGGTCCGGTTGTACTTACAGCGAGGCAGGTTGTGCAGAGGACTGAACCCCAAGACGCATGAGAAAATCTGTCAGATAATCATACCTCAAGCATATGTGCCAGTAGTCTTGGAAGCCTATCATGATGGAGCTGGACACTTCGGCTGGAAGAAGTTGGAAATGCTGCTCAGGGAGCGCTTCTACTGGGCTGGAATGAGAGAATCCATTGAAACATGGTGTCGGGATTATGGTCCCTGTGTGCTAAGAAGAAAGGATGGTACCAACCAGAAGGCCCCATTGCAGCCGATCATCACCAGTCAGCCGTTGGAACTTGTTGCTCTAGATCATGTCAAGCTAACACCAAGCCGGAGTGGGTACACAAATGCCCTCACCATAGTGGACCACTACTTAAGGTTCATGGTCGTGGTACCCGTTAAGGATCTAACGGCCCGCAATGTAGCCAGAGTCTTCCAGGCACACTTATGTAGACCGCATGGGTACCCTGAGAGGGTCCTTACGGACCAAGGCCTTGCCTTTGAGGCGGAGATCTTCAAGGAATTTTGTAGTCTGTATGGATGCAGGAAGATACGTACTATGCCTTACCATGCCCAAACCAATAGGATAAGATAAAAAAAGCTATGGAAAGATAAGCGCAATAGGGTCTTACCCCAAAATATACGGGATAAACACAATGAGCAATCCTACTCACCAAATGGAGTTGTGAAAGTCACGTAAAATCCAGATCACGGCAGCAGTACCCCAGGCGGCTGATAACAGAGAGAGGTAGAAAAGGGCATTTGTTCACCGCGCCAATGATCACTGATGAAATTGTAGGATTAATGAAACTTTGTTTTGCACGGGTCTACGCGTTTCTGGAGGCTCAGCTCCCTTCCTCAGGACCGACAGGCACAAGAAACATCAAATCTGCTGGGGTAAAGGCAGACAAAACATATATACACAGTATGACGTCAAAGACCCACCTCCTTCAAGAAAAAAAATGGCGGGAAACTATACATTTCAATCTGATGTGACGTAATGCACTGATATTGATGAATAATAAAACATGTTCACCAGGACCGCTCTACTATAAATTAGAGTCATAGAAAAAAATATAATAAAATCTATTATGACAAAGACGTGTGTGCATTGAATGTGTAAAAAATATATATTTATAAATATATATGTGTATAAGGGGATTTGAATCAAGTGTGCAGAATGAGTCTAGAACTCACATCTGCAAACAGTTCTGTATGTTACGTGCTCAGAAAGGTGTGAGTGAGGGGTGTGTGACTACACAACCATCACCATGTGTGATGTTTTTGTATGTGAAGCAAGAAAAGAGAAGGTGAAGATAAGAATCACCATACAAAGACAAAAAGAAAAGAGAAAAAAAGAAAAGAGAAAGATCTTTTTAATAAAATTATATTCATGGCACAATACCGTGTGCAACTTATGGCTCAGAACAATGCTGGAAAGGAAATTAAGTTGTATCGTATGTTAACTGAGGACAGGGTAATTCGGGTTCATGAGTGTGGGAAAAAAAGACAAGCGCATGCGCTGGTAGTAAACAATGAGCAAGAGCTCCGTAATGAACAGTATAATGGAGTGCATGTAAGTGTAGTGGAAAATAAATTATAAATTTAGGAAAAACATATGTATGTATGTGTGATGAGGGAATGTGTAACCATTCCCTTAATAAAATAGCAAAGAATGGAATCTCTGGTTAGAAAAAAAGGGGGGGGTTATAGGGGACTATGTACAGTGATACAGCACACAAAGTCCAGAACCCACATTCAAGGTGAATCCTGAATCGTAGTGCGCTCCAGAAAAAAGAAAAAAGAGGAAAAATAGAGAGAAGGGGAGCTTTCATTAGGAATTGCATTTAAAGCACAATAGCGCATGCAAGTATTGGCTCTGAACACTGCTGGGGAGGATATTCAGCTATATCGCTAGTAGACCGAGGACAGGGTCATTTGAGTTCATGAGCGTGGGAAAAAAAGGAAAAGCGCGTGCACTGTTGACAGACAATGAGCAAGTGCTACATATTCAACAATATAATAAAAAGTATATAGATATGGGGCAAGGTAAATTCTAGCTATATATATATATATATATATATATATATATATACAGTCAGGGCCAGAAATATTTGGACAGTGACACAAGTTTTGTTATTTTAGCTGTTTACAAAAACATGCTCAGAAATACAATTATATATATAATATGGGCTGAAAGTGCACACTCCCAGCTGCAATATGAGAGTTTTCACATCCAAATCGGAGAAAGGATTTAGGAATCATAGCTCTGTAATGCATAGCCTCCTCTTTTTCAAGGGACCAAAAGTAATTGGACAAGGGACTCTAAGGGCTGCAATTAACTCTGAAGGCGTCTCCCTCGTTAACCTGTAATCAATGAAGTAGTTAAAAGGTCTGGGGTTGATTACAGGTGTGTGGTTTTGCATTTGGAAGCTGTTGCTGTGACCAGACAACATGCGGTCTAAGGAACTCTCAATTGAGGTGAAGCAGAACATCCTGAGGCTGAAAAAAAAGAAAAAATCCATCAGAGAGATAGCAGACATGCTTGGAGTAGCAAAATCAACAGTCGGGTACATTCTGAGAAAAAAGGAATTGACTGGTGAGCTTGGGAACTCAAAAAGGCCTGGGCGTCCACGGATGACAACAGTGGTGGATGATCGCCGCATACTTTCTTTGGTGAAGAAGAACCCGTTCACAACATCAACTGAAGTCCAGAACACTCTCAGTGAAGTAGGTGTATCTGTCTCTAAGTCAACAGTAAAGAGAAGACTCCATGAAAGTAAATATAAAGGGTTCACATCTAGATGCAAACCATTCATCAATTCCAAAAATAGACAGGCCAGAGTTAAATTTGCTGAAAACACCTCATGAAGCCAGCTCAGTTCTGGAAAAGTATTCTATGGACAGATGAGACAAAGATCAACCTGTACCAGAATGATGGGAAGAAAAAAGTTTGGAGAAGAAAGGGAACGGCACATGATCCAAGGCACACCACATCCTCTGTAAAACATGGTGGAGGCAACGTGATGGCATGAGCATGCATGGCTTTCAATGGCACTGGGTCACTTGTGTTTATTGATGACATAACAGCAGACAAGAGTAGCCGGATGAATTCTGAAGTGTACAGGGATATACTTTCAGCCCAGATTCAGCCAAATGCCGCAAAGTTGATCGGACGGCGCTTCATAGTACAGATGGACAATGACCCCAAGCATACAGCCAAAGCTACCCAGGAGTTCATGAGTGCAAAAAAGTGGAACATTCTGCAATGGTCAAGTCAATCACCAGATCTTAACCCAATTGAGCATGCATTTCACTTGCTCAAATCCAGACTTAAGACGGAAAGACCCACAAACAAGCAAGACCTGAAGGCTGCAGCTGTAAAGGCCTGGCAAAGCATTAAAAAGGAGGAAACCCAGCGTTTGGTGATGTCCATGGGTTCCAGACTTAAGGCAGTGATTGCCTCCAAAGGATTCGCAACAAAATATTGAAAATAAAAATATTTTGTTTGGGTTTGGTTTATTTGTCCAATTACTTTTGACCTCCTAAAATGTGGAGTGTTTGTAAAGAAATGTGTACAATTCCTACAATTTCTATCAGATATTTTTGTTCAAACCTTCAAATTAAACGTTACAATCTGCACTTGAATTCTGTTGTAGAGGTTTCATTTCAAATCCAATGTGGTGGCATGCAGAGCCCAACTCGCGAAAATTGTGTCACTGTCCAAATATTTCTGGACCTAACTGTATATCTGACAGAGGGATGTATATCTATTCTAATAGGGTTTTTAGCAATAAATAAGAATATATAGTTTAGGGAAAAGGTAAGGTAAATTCTAGTGTTTTATATATATACAGTGCCTACAAGTAGTATTCAACCCCCTGCAGATTTAGCACATTTACACATTCGGAATTAACTTGGCATTGTGACATTTGGACTCTAGATCAGCCTGGAAGTGTGAAATGCACTGCAGCAAAAAATAATGTTATTTCTTTTTTTTTTTTTAAATTGTGAAAAGTGTTTATTCAGAGGGTCATTTATTATTCAACCCCTCAAACCACAAGAATTCTGTTTGGTTCCCCTAAAGTATTAAGAAGTATTTCAGGCACAAAGAACAATGAGCTTCACATGTTTGGATTAATTATCTCTTTTTCCAGCCTTTTCTGACTAATTAAGACCCCCCCCCAAACTTGTGAACAGCACTCATACTTGGTCAACATGGGAAAGACAAAGGAGCATTCCAAGGCCATCAGAGATAAGATCGTAAAGGGTCACAAGGCTGGCAAGGGGTACAAAACCCTTTCCAAGGAGTTGGGCCTACCTGTCTCCACTGTTGGGAGCATCATCCGGAAGTGGAAGGCTTATGGAACTACTGTTAGCCTTCCACGGCCTGGACTTCCTTTGAAAGTTTCCACCCGTGCCGAAGCCAGGCTTGTCCGAAGAGTCAAGGCTAACCCAAGGACAACAAGGAAGGAGCTCCGGGAAGATCTCATGGCAGTGGGGACATTGGTTTCAGTCAATACCATAAGTAACGTACTCCACCGCAATGGTTTCCGTTCCAGACGAGCCCGTAAGGTACCTTTACTTTCAAAGCGTCATGTCAAGGCTCGTCTATAGTTTGCTCATGATCACTTGGAGGACTCTGAGACAGACTGGTTCAAGGTTCTCTGGTCTGATGAGACCAAGATCGAGATCTTTGCTGCCAACCACACACGTGACGTTTGGAGACTGGATGGCACTGCATACGACCCCAAGAATGCCATCCCTACAGTCAAGCATGGTGGTGGCAGCATCATGCTGTGGGGCTGTTTCTCAGCCAAGGGGCCTGGCCATCTGGTCCGCATCCATGGGAAGATGGATAGCACGGACTACCTGGAGATTTTGGCCAAGAACCTCCGCTCCTCCATCAAGGATCTTAAGATGGGTCGTCATTTCATCTTCCAACAAGACAACGACCCAAAGCACACAGCCAAGAAAACCAAGGCCTGGTTCAAGAGGGAAAAAATCAAGGTGTTGCAGTGGCCTAGTCAGTCTCCTGACCTTAACCCAATTGAAAACTTGTGGAAGGAGCTCAAGATTAAAGTCCACATGAGACACCCAAAGAACTTAGATAACTTGGAGAAGATCTGCATGGAGGAGTGGGCCAAGATAACTCCAGAGACCTGTGCCGGCCTGATCAGGTCTTATAAAAGACGATTATTAGCTGTAATTGCAAACAAGGGTTATTCCACAAAATATTAAACCTAGGGGTTGAATAATAATTGACCCACACTTTTATGTTGAAAATTTATTAAAATTTAACTGAGCAACATAACTTGTTGGTTTGTAAGATTTATGCATCTGTTAATAAATCCTGCTCTTGTTTGAAGTTTACAGGCTCTAACTTATTTGCATCTTATCAAACCTGCTAAATCTGCAGGGGGTTGAATACTACTTGTAGGCACTGTATATATATATATATATATATATATATATATATATAGCCGGCTTTGCCCAGGTTAATAACTGCTGTTAACCAAATAGAATGTATTAACAAAAATGTATTCTGCACACAAAAACCACAAAACAAATAGATATAAATGTAATTATGTCTGTCTCCCCGTCTGTATATATCTCTGTCTCTCTCTTTGTCTGTCTGTCTCTTTCCCTGTCTGTCTCTGACTTACTGTCTCTTTCTCCATCTGTCTCAATCTCTTTCCCTGTCTGTCTATCTATCTCTTTCCCTGTCTATCTGTCACTTTCCCTGTCTGTTTCTTTCCCTCTCTTTCCCTGTCTGTCTCTTTCCCTTTTTCCGTCTGTCTCTTTCCCCATGTCTCTTTGTCTGTCTCTTACCCTGTCTGTCTCTTTCCCTTTCTTTCCCTGTCTGTCTGTTTCCCTGTGTCTGTCTCTGTCTCTTTCTTATATGGTCCTGCCTATTATATGATGAGACCTTATGGTACGATAATAATTTATAACATAGTGTAGGGACCCCCTAGAGAGATTTGCCGTGACGGGGCAACGGGGGGGCTCAAATCATTGATCAATCATTTGCAAAAAATCTCATTGAATTGTTACAGTAGGAATGAATTTGTGAATTTTACACTTTTTAATTTTTCATTATTGCATGCCATTCATAGGCAGTGCTGGCTCCCCTCCTCTTTGTGTGTCTGCCTCTTTCCCTGTCTGTGTCTGTCTCTTTGTGTCTGTCTCTTACCCTATCTATGTCTGTTTATTTCCCTGTCTGTGTCTGCCTCTTTCCCTGTCTATGTCTGTCTCTTTCCCTGGCTGCATTGTGACACACCAACATTCCATATAAGGGCGTGGCTGCGCATTCTTCTGAAGTTCTGGCTGCACTGTGGCTCCCAGCTCCATTCGCTTTAATGGAGGCAGGTTTTTTGGTGAATAACTGTAAAGAGTGGGGTTAAAATTTCCCCACAAAACATAGCCTATGAGGCTCTCGGGGTCCAGAAGTGTGAGTGTGCAAAATTTTGAGGCTGTAGCTGCGACGGTGCGGATGCCAATCCCGGACATACACACTCACATACACACACACATTCAGCTTTATATATTATATATATATATATATATATATATATATATATTAGTGTGACGCCCTGGACTAGCCAGATAGTCACAAACATACCAACACACACACCCCCACCCTAGGCAGTTACACCAGCCAAACCAAAAACCCTTGTTGCCTCCCTCCAGAGTCTGATGTCCACACCAGGTAGGGCGGAGCCAGGCGGTTGGCCCCACCCACCGAGGAGTTCACAGGCCTGAAGGCGGGAAAGGTGTCAGATTAGTCTTGGAGGTGAAAGTGAGAGGAGTGAACACTTGAGGTGTCTGGGTTGGAGCCCAGACACTCACAGCAAGGTTGGCAGACAGTGGTGGCCGTCTGCAGGAGTTAGTGGAACTCCGCAGAGCCGTAAGGACCGGGTTCAGGCGTCGGCCCACCGGTACCGGACTGACGAACGGAGTGAAGCTAAGCACACAGGCAGGGCCATCGGACCCCGACCAGGCTTGGAGCCGCCGTCAATAGTCAATTCCGAATGTGACAGGAACCCCAGGGGTTTCCCAACTACCAAGTCAATCCCGATTGAAGGCAACCATCCACCCAGAGAGGATATACAGCCACCGCAACAGGCTAGAGATCCAAGGGCCAGCGCCTGCGGGCAAAACGGGCTCCTACGGCACCTATACGCCGGGGAGCGGACTACCAGTGGGCAACCACAGGAGTCAAGAACATTCTCAAAGGTGCAGGGAAAGACAGCCACCATCAGCCATCCGGGGAGATCACAACAACAACACTGCAGCCGGCTGCGGGACCCGTCCATCCGGCCGTTTTGGTTTACCAGAGGTTTTGTCAGTGATTGTCTGAGTGAGTACACCAGTGCCGTCCGGCACCGCACCGCGCAGTCCCTGCACCCCAGCCATCCGGCCTCCCCGTTACACCATCGGGCCCCGGGATCACCAACCCCTGCCCACGGAGAGGACAACATCTCAGCTGCACCCTACCAGCTCTCCCGGGATCCCCGTTACCAGCAGCGGTGGTGCCATCATCACCACGACCCATGGGTGACGTCACGAACAATCTCCCTAAACATACCATCCCCATTTCACTCACGGGTGAGGAGCGCGGCTCGAGTCCCCGGGTCCAGTCCACCGCTCGAGCCACCAAGCAGCAGCAGCAGAAGCCCCGGAACCGAGCGTGGCGAGCGCGTCCCCTCCGCCTGCGACACTAGCTGTACTACCCGGCATAGCTCGGGTTAATAACTGCTGTTAACAAAATAGAATGTATTAACTTTCCTGGGATAGAATGTATAAATAGAATATATTAACGCCCGGGATAGTAACTGTCTCTTTGTTTCTCTCCCATTCTCTGTCTGTCTCCCCCTCTGTATATACAGTTAGGTCCAGAAATATTTGGACAGTGACACAAGTTTTGTTATTTTAGCTGTTTACAAAAACATGTTCAAAAATACAATTATATATATAATATGGGCTGAAAGTGCACACTCCCAGCTGCAATATGAGAGTTTTCACATCCAAATCGGAGAAAGGGTTTAGGAATCATAGCTCTGTAATGCATAGCCTCCTCTTTTTAAAGGGACCAAAAGTAATTGGACAAGGGACTCTAAGGGCTGCAATTAACTCTTAAGGCATCTCCCTCGTTAACCTGTAATCAATGAAGTAGTTAAAAGGTCTGGGGTTGATTACAGGTGTGTGGTTTTGCATTTGGAAGCTGTTGCTGTGACCAGACAACATGCGGTCTAAGGAACTCTCAATTGAGATGAAGCAGAACATCCTGAGGCTGAAAAAAAAGAAAAAATCCATCAGAGAGATAGCAGACATGCTTGGAGTAGCAAAATCAACAGTCGGGTACATTCTGAGAAAAAAGGAATTGACTGGTGAGCTTGAGAACTCAAAAAGTCCTGGGCGTCCACGGATGACAACAGTGATGGATGATCGCCGCATACTTTATTTGGTGAAGAAGAACCCGTTCACAACATCAACTGAAGTCCAGAACACTCTCAGTGAAGTAGGTGTATCTGTCTCTAAGTCAACAGTAAAGAGAAGACTCCATGAAAGTAAATACAAAGGGTTCACATCTAGATGCAAACCATTCATCAATTCCAAAAATAGACAGGCCAGAGTTAAATTTGCTGAAAAACACCTCATGAAGCCAGCTCAGTTCTGGAAAAGTATTCTATGGACAGATGAGACAAAGATCAACCTGTACCAGAATGATGGGAAGAAAAAAGTTTGGAGAAGAAAGGGAACGGCACATGATCCAAGGCACACCACATCCTCTGTAAAACATGGTGGAGGCAACGTGATGGCATGAGCATGCATGGCTTTCAATGGCACTGGGTCACTTGTGTTTATTGATGACATAACAGCAGACAAGAGTAGCCGGATGAATTCTGAAGTGTACCGGGATATACTTTCAGCCCAGATTCAGCCAAATGCCGCAAAGTTGATCGGACGGCGCTTCATAGTACAGATGGACAATGACCCCAAGCATACAGCCAAAGCTACCCAGGAGTTCATGAGTGCAAAAAAGTGGAACATTCTGCAATGGTCAAGTCAATCACCAGATCTTAACCCAATTGAGCATGCATTTCACTTGCTTAAATCCAGACTTAAGACGGAAAGACCCACAAACAAGCAAGACCTGAAGGCTGCGGCTGTAAAGGCCTGGAAAAGCATTAAAAAGGAGGAAACCCAGCGTTTGGTGATGTCCATGGGTTCCAGACTTAAGGCAGTGATTGCCTCCAAAGGATTCGCAACAAAATATTGAAAATAAAAATATTTTGTTTGGGTTTGGTTTATTTGTCCAATTACTTTTGACCTCCTAAAATGTGTAGTGTTTGTAAAGAAATGTGTACAATTCCTACAATTTCTATCAGATATTTTTGTTCAAACCTTCAAATTAAACGTTACAATCTGCACTTGAATTCTGTTGTAGAGGTTTCATTTCAAATCCAATGTGGTGGCATGCAGAGCCCAACTCGCGAAAATTGTGTCACTGTCCAAATATTTCTGGACCTAACTGTATCTCTCTGTCTCTCTCTCTATCTTTGTCTGTCTGTCTCTTTCCCTTTCTCTCTCTCTTTGTCTGTCTGTCTCTTTCCCTGTCTGTCTCTGACTGTCTCTGTCTCTTTCTCCATCTGTCTCAATCTCTTTCCATGTCTGTCTGTCTATCTATCTCTTTCCTTGTCTGTCTATCTATCTCTGTCACTTTCCCTGTCTGTCTCTTTCCCTGTCTGTCTCTTTCCCTCTCTTTCTCTGTCTCTTTCCCTCTCTTTCCCTGTCTGCCTCTTTCCTTGTGTCTGTCTCTGTCTCTTTACCTGTCTGTGTCTGTCTCTTACCTTGTTTCTCTCTTTCTCTCTCTTTCCCTGTCTGTCTCTTCCCTGTCAGTCTGTCTCTTTGTCTGTCTCTTAACCTGTCTGTCTCTTTCCCTCTCTTTCCCTGTCTGTCTCCTACCCTGTCTATGTCTGTTTCTTACCCTGTCTGTGCCTGCCCTTCGCCCGGGTTAATAACTGCTGTTAACAAAATAGACTGTATTAACAATAATGTATTCTGCACACAAAAACCACAAAACAAATAGATAGAAATGTAATTATTAAATTGTTGCCTATATTAACCAATCAGAGCTCAGATTAATTAACTGTAGCAAAATAGAAGCTAAGCTGTGATTGGTTGCTATTGGCAGCCTGATAAATCTCCAGGCAACAGAAAGCCCTCCCCCCTGACAGTATAGATTAGCTCACACATACACAAAATAGGTCATGTGACTGACAGCTGCCGTATTTCCTATGTGGTACATTTGTTGTTCTTGCAGTTTGGCTGCTTATTAATCAAATTTTTATTTTTGAAGGATAATACCAGACTTGTGTGTGTTTTAGGGCGATTATGTGGCGAGGTTGGTGTATGTGTGATTAGATGTGTGCTGAGGGTCGTATATGTGTTCACGTACGTGGTAGTGTGTGGCGCATTTTGTGTGTGTGTTCATATCCCCGAGTGTGGTGAGTATCCCATGTCAGGGCCCCACCTTAGCAACTGTACGGTATATACTTTTTGGCGCAATGTAATTATAATGTCTGTCTCTCCCTCTGTATATATCTCTCTGTCTCTCTCTATCTCTTTGTCTGTCTGTCTCTCTCCCTGTCTCTGGCTGTCTCTGTCTCTTTCCCTGTCTGTCTCAATCTCTTTCCCTGTCTGTCTATCTATCTCTGTCTGTGTTTTACCCTGTCTATGTCTGTTTCTTACCCTCTCTGTGTCTGCCTCTTTCCCTGTCTGTGTCTGCCTCTTTCCCTGGCTGCATTGTGACACGCCAACATTCCATATAAGGGCGTGGATGCGCATTCTTCTGAAGTTCTGGCTGCACTGTGGCTCCCATCTCCATTCGCTTTAATGGAGGCAGGTTTTTTTGGTGAATAACTGTAAAGAGCGGGGTTAAAATTTCCCCTCAAAACATAGCCTATGACGCTCTCGGGGTCCAGAAGTGTGAGTGTGCAAAATTTTGTGGCTGTAGCTGCGACGGTGCAGATGCCAATCCCGGACATACATACACACATACACACATACATATACATATACATAAACACATTGAGCTTTATATATTAGATATATATATAGATATATATATATATATATATACATATATATATATACATATATATATATATATATATATATATATATATATCTGACAGGAGGATGTATATCCTAATAAGGTTTTAGCAATAAATTAGAATATATAGTTTAGGTAAAAGAGGACTATGTACAGTTCTCACGTACACCTCGTCCAGAACGCACAAAAATGTGAATCCTGAACCATAGTATGCTACCAGAATCCATTGTTTTGGATGAGCAGACCGTACTATCATCAGCATGTATGAACATAAGAGCAAAGGTACTCAACCTTAAGAGGAAAAAGAATATACATATATAAAAAAGTATTTAAAAAATATATACATATATGAATATATATATATATATATATAATGTATATATGAAAAAAAACACACATGTAATCTACTCAAAGATTACACCAGCGGGAAAAGAAAAAGGGGAACTTGGAACAAATTATAAGTGAAAGACCACGAGTGTCAAACAGGTAAGTAGAAGGAGGGGTGAGCAAGATTAAAAAGCGTGAGGCATACCAAGTAAAAATACATGAATAATAGACATGAAATAGATGCTCCATGCTGTATGGAGCCTTAAGAAAGGAAATGAGGACAAAATATGTGTACATGGTAATAATGTAGGGCAAATTGTAAGAGGAACTGTATAAAAACTGAACTGAGCATGTAAGGTATAACACTGGGGGAAATAAATACATCAATAAAAAACGAATAAGACCTAAAAAGTAGTACAATGTATAAACATCAATTAAAAAACATGTATATAAATTATTATATCAAAATAAAAGACGATATCATCAATACCTAAAAATATATAAAAAGATTACATATAAAAGTAAAAAACAGGACAAGGAGACTAGAATAAATGCAGATCTTCCATTAGTGGAATAGATCTGTAACCTCATTGAGGCCCCGAGGTTTTAAAGTATCAAGCTTATAAATCCAATAGGTTTCTTTCCTGTTAAGCACCTCAATACGGTTAGGGGTATAGTGGGGTATTTGCTCAATGGGCATAACTCTCAGTCTGGATTTCTTATCATGACACAAAGTTATATGTCTGGACAGACCATGAAGCATAAACCCAATTTTTATATTGTGTCTGTGTGAGTTTATTCTATTATGAAGTGCTTGCGTCGTCCTACCAACATAGCGTTTGTCACAGTCACATTCTATTAAGTAAATGACGAACTCCGACTGGCAGGTAAGATGACCCTTAATGAGGAATTCAACCCCCCCAGGATCAGAACCAAAGTTGACCCTTTTATGTTGTATCGATTTACAGCAAAGACAATTTTTCACACAACACTTATACAATCCCATGGGTTTGTTGGTGGTAATAGTTGATGATTTATCCCTAAGCCTACTCGGGGCTAATTGGTTTTTTAGACTGGAGGCCCTACGGTAGGTAATCCCAGGAGTTACAGGTAGGACTTCCTTTAGGAAAGGGTCATTCTGAAGAATGGTCCAATGTTTGCCGAAGATGCCCTTTATTATTTCACCATCACTACTATATGTCGTCAAAAAATGAGAGGAAAAGGTTTTCTGATCAATTTTGTTGCTATTAGTACCCAGATTATTTTTTTATGTGATTAACTCAGCTTGTTTTAGGCTTCTATTATCCTGATAAGCTTTCTTAATGACCGTTAGAGGATATTTTTTGTTTAATAATCTTTCTTTAAGGACAAAGGCTTGTTCCTTGAAATCTCTATCCAGTGTGCATTTTATCGTACTCTTTGGAATTGATTCCTGGGAACATTTAACAGCCATTTGTCATAGTGGCTGCTGGTGAAATCAATATAGCCATTGCTGTCAACTTTTTTAAAAAAGGTTTTTGTCTGAATTACCCCTTTATCATGTGTAATCGTTAAGTCCAAGAAATCTATCGAAATTTTCTCTACGGTGGAGGAAAATTTAAGACCCCAATCATTGTTTTCTATGTGTTCTAAAAACTTCATTCTGGATGGGATGTATCGTATGTTAACCTGTCCTCAGATAACATACGATACAACTTAATTTCCTTTCCAGCATTGTTCTGAGCCATAAGTTGCACACGGTATTGTGCCATGAATATAATTTTATTAAAAAGATCTTTCTCTTTTCTATTTTTCTCTTTTCTTTTTGTCTTTGTATGGTGATTCTTATCTTCAACTTCTCTTTTCTTGTTTCACATACAAAAACATCACACGTGGTGATGGTTGTGTGGTCACACACCCCTCACTCACACCTTTCTGAGCACGTAACATACAGAACTGTTTGCAGATGTGAGTTCTAGACTCATTCTGCACACTTGATTTAAATCCCCTTATACATATATATATATATTTATACATATATATTTTTTACACATTCAATGCACACACATCTTTGTCATAATAGATTTTATTATATTTTTTTCTATGACTCTAATTTATAGTAGAGTGGTCCTGGTGGACATGTTTTATTATTCATGAATAGCAGTGCATTACGTCACATCAGTTTGAAATGTATAGTTTCCCGCCATTTTTTTTCTTGAAGGAGGTGGGTTTTTGACGTCATACTGTGTATATATGTTTTGTCTGCCTCTACCCCGGCAGATTTGAGGCCTGTCGGTCAAGGGAGCTGAACCTCCAGAAACGCGTAGACCTGTGCAAAATAAAGTTACATTAATCCTACAATTTCATCAGTGATCATTGGCACGGTGAACAAAAGCCCTTTTCTACCTCTCTCTGTTACAAACCAATGGGATGTGTGAGAAGATGAATCATCTAGTTCTCAACCTGCTCAAGACTCTACCCCTCGAAAAGCAGAATCAGTGGCCTGAGAAGTTGCCCGATCTAGTAGACATGTACAACCACATTCCCGTCAGTTCTACTAAGTGTACGCCTGCTTACCTAATGAGGGCAAGGCCCGGGAGGTTACCAGTGGATCTGGACATGGATGTCGAAGTGCCCGAAACCAACTCCCCGACTACAGACTGGAATTCCAAACGTCAGATGCAGTATCAGCAGATTCAAAAATATGTTGAAGAGAATCTGAACCAAAGCCGGAAAAGGCAAGAGCAGCACTTCAACAAACAGGCCAAAGCTGCCCCCTTTGAACCGGGAGATGTGGTACTGAAGAGGAAGAGAAGACTGCATAAATTGGATGACCAGTGGGAGAAAATCTTCTTTGTCATACAACCCTCTGATCTCGGGAATCAAAACACTTATCTCGTCAGTCGAGACCAAGGGAAAACTATAGCTACCGTCTCGAGGGACCACCTGAAAAGGTGCCCAGAACCCCTGAAGGTCGTGGAAGAAGTGCCCACTCCAGTCCCGGGTGCGGAATGAAGGAGAGAGGTTATCCACACTCTCTTAGGTGACTTCCCAGCAAATTGACCCATGCAAAATGGAGCCGTGATCGTTCCCGTTCTAACATTTCCACAACCCGTGGAAGAGCCAGAGCCAGAACCAGAGAGGCCTGCTGACCCTGCACCTAGACATACATCTAGGGTTGCACCTATACCTATGCCCCGCACCAGGCGGTCTTTGCCCACCTTACCTAACACGAGGAGTGGGGAACCCGTAAGTAGTCTACCCTCACTGAGCCTAGGAGAGAACTTAGGGTTAAGGAGGTCCACACGCCCTAACCTAGGTCAGCCACCACTCAGATACAGGGAATGAGTGAAGCCTGTATGTCTATGTAAATAGTAATGTATAAGCAAATACATATGCCAATTAACTGTGCACTTCACCTGATGTGCCCCAGCCCTGCTCCATACCTAACCCTGGGTCCCAGGACTACACCTTCCCCCTACCCATGGAGGGGATACCACCTTGCTGCCCCCACGTCATCGGTCCCGGACGCCGGCCCCGAGAGGCAGCGGCGGTGCCACCATCCCATCACCGCAATCCATGGGTGGCGTCACAGACGTCACAGACGTCACATCTCCACCGTAATAACTTCCCTTTCTTCACTGTGTGCGAGGACGGGCAGTTGCACGAGCCCCGGCTCCGGCCACCACTCGAGCCCAGGACACGATCCCGAATCCGAGCGTCACTCAAGCAGCCCCGGTTGCCGCAGCGGAGGCGGCACCCGTCCGCGACACTTCCGTCTCCGATTTATTTTGTAAGTTGTGCTTGAGGGGGGATAAACGTATAAACGCTTGATCTCTGTTATTTGGCAGACGTGGTCTGTGGGTTCTGAAGAGAAGAGGTGCGACCCAGCTGTTGGTATCATTTTTAACAAGTCCCTTGTCCATTATCTCTAAGAACAACGTCCTCTATAGACATTGCTACCTGATTGTCATGTTTGGTTTTCTGGAAGACTGCACACCCTAACTGATCCTTGTAGCTTCCTGACAGCATATTGTTGTCATGAGTAAAGTCTGTTAGATGGTTGGATAGTTGAATGCTGTATGGCAGTTCCTTGACATAAAATTCGCTGTTACAAGGTTGGAACAGAGATGGATGACCATACTCCAGAGTATTCGTCAGCAATGTGGTTATGGAGGAAGGAGCGTGTAGACATATGTCTCCTATTATGACCCATCCCAGTTCTAGTGTGACACCCTGGCCTATCAGGTCGTCACAGGGTATTGTGCAATCTGCCCTCCTGTCCAATATCCACCTCCTCCTTGGTTAGGGGTTCCCAACTTATGGTGTTGCCAATACCAGCCAATCAAAATCCTAGGAACACTCTGCACCACACCCACCAGACACACCAGTGGGCGGCCTGAGTGGAATAGGGTTGCCCACTTGGGGGGTTGGTAAGGGGAGGTCAGGAGTGTCAGGAGTAGGTCAGTGAAGTGTAGGAAGTGAAGGAGAGAGGAGGTCAGGAGCCGGGCTTCTTGGAAGTAACTAGGTGGCAGACGGTGGTCTGGGTCTAGTAGGAGCTGGACCCCCAGTTGCAGGGGATTGTGACAAGGGGCACAGAACTGTCGAGGAGGACAGCCGGCGGCCTTGTACCATCACTGGGCTGGGGCCAGGGCATGACGGGGTACGTGGACCCTAGGTAAGGGAGTAGCTTCAGGCAACCTGACAATTTACCCGACGAGAATGGAGCCTTCAAGATCTGCTCTCCACCCGCTCCAAAATTGGGGTACTAGCGCAACGAGGGGGATAGGACTTTCCACAAAAATGGTCCTGAAAATCCCAAGCCTGAGAGCAAGCTCCCTCAGGTAGCCACACTGGGGAGTGGGACCCGACTAGTTCTACACTACCGGGACCAACTGACAAGTGAACTTAGTGCCAGGAAGAAGGTCACGGATCACCAGGCAACACTAGTGGGGACGGGACCCAAACTAGCTCCCCTCAGCGGCAGTGGTGTGCAGACCTTTGGTTTACCAAGTTATCGGTGTCAGCTTTATAGACTGAGTGAGTACGCAAGTGACCCTTTCACCCGCAACGGCACTCCCCAACTCCATCACCGAGTGCCGGGGCATGCCCCCTACCCGTGGAGGGGTTAAAACACCTAGCTGCCCACTCCATCGCTCCCGGGTACTCCCAGCTGCAGCGGTGGTACTCCACCTTACCACACACCATGGGTGGCGTCACGAACTTTAAATATACAATCGCCGGTAAATCCCCCCTTTATTTGAGTGGCCGCACGACCCCCGGGTCCGGACGCCCCTCGAGCCACCGCAAATCCGGATCCGAGCAGCCCGGCTGCTGATTTGGGGGCGGCACACTAGCCTTTGGACATACGGAGCATTACTGGACCTATTGATGTGACGTCTCACTTTATGTACTTGTAGGCAGTGGCGTACCATCAATAGAGGCAGACCACGCCACTGCCATGGGGCCCCTGACGTGAAGGGGGCCCGTCCCCGGCTGCCCGCTGTGTGTGCGTTCTCACTTTCATACTTCCCAGCACCAGCGGGCTGCCCCGGGGAGGTCACCAAGCAGCTGATTATAGCCGCTGGGGGACCGAACTGTTCAAATAGCTGCAGGCTGCTGCAACATCGATATGCAGACACTGCACACCGCGCGGCCTCTGTGAGAGATGCCAGGAAGAGGACAGCCAATCAATAGAGGGGGTGGAGCTTGTTCAGGACAGAGCGGGAGATTGAAAGTTGAAAAACACAGAGCAGGAGAAGCAGAGAGCATAATGAGCAGAGAGCATAGAAAACAGAGCAAAGGAACAAGGCAGAAGGAGCAGAATCAGCACAGCAAACAGAGAGCAGAGCAACAAGGCAGAAGCACAGGACAGGATCTGAACAAAGCCAGACCTCAGGAAGTGCAGCAGAGAGGGGAGCCACTAACATCTCTCACAGTACAGGAGCAGGTGAGCATTATAATGTACAAATGTCTGCCTGTAACACATCAGAAACTGCCCTGTGCTGTGACGGCGCTGACTGAGGGACGGTGGACTTCAGCGGAGGAGAGGAGTGCCGTGTCAGACTTCTCTCATGGGACACTTCTTTGGACCGTTCCTGGAAGCGGAGAGCCACTCGGGTTGCTAGGGCGACCAGGGCATCCAAGGTGCAGGGAACATGACGGCCGGCCAACTCGTCCTTGATGCGACCGGAGAGTCCCTCCCAGAAGGCTGCAGTCAATACCTCATTGTTCCACCCTAGTTCAGAGGCCAGTGTACGAAACTGGATGGCATACTGTCCAACCGTCAAAGTCCCTTGAAGTAGCCTGATAAGTGATGAGGCGGACGCGAAGGCGCGTCCGGGTTCGTCGAAGGTGGTACGAAAGGCCTCCAGAAAGTCCCGGATGTTGGTGGTCACAGGATCTTCCTTCTCCCACAAGGGATTCATCCAGGCCAGTGCTTCGCCTTTTAGATGGAACATCACAAAGGCCACCTTTGCTTGGTCGGAGGCAAAGAGGTGTGGAAGCAGCTTGAAGTGTAGCGAGCACTAATTCAAAAATCCCCCACAGGTCTTGGGGTCCCCGGCATACCGGGGAGTAGAGGCCAGGCGAAGTTTAGAGGTCTCAAAGGAAGCCCCCACGGGAGCCGCGGTCGTGGTCTGGGTCGACAGGGACGTGGCCGTTGCTTGAAGATTATTCAGGCGGGTGTCCACTGAAGTCATAAAGGCCAGCATGCGAGATTGGGTCTCGCATTGCCGTACCAGTTCCTGCTGTAATCCGACCAGCTGGGACGCTAGTGCTTCGGCGGAATCCATGGCCTGATCAATCTGTTATGTCCTGGTGGTGGATTCTCTGGGCCGTGCACCGGACTCCCCCAGTGAGGCAACCCAAAGCTAACCCCTCTACAGGGACTGTCCAATCACCCCACCAGAGGGCCTAGGTGCACAGTAGCCGGAGCACTAGAGGTACAGGATCAGCGTCCTTCAGGAGACTGATATGAAGATGTCTCTGGGGCCACGGAGCTCCTGGAGGCGGTCCAGATGACGGGACTCAGATTCAGGTGCCGGGTAGAGTCGTCAGGTGAGGTCTGGATCCAGCTGGACGAGAAGGCAGAGGTCACCAGGAGAAGTCGGGGATCGGAGACGGATTTAGGTTGAAGGAGATGGTGGAGTTCACAGCCGACAGTCACCGGAAGACTTCCTGGGCAAGCCGTGGTCAGGACCAGGTTAGCGTGGCAGGACTGGCTCTGCGAAAGACACAGGGTTAATAGGAGACAAGGTAAGGGGGGACCTGAATACCTAGCTAATGAAACACGTTGATCAGGCACCGTCCCCATGGAAAGGAGATCCTAATATACCATGTACCTGTATTTGGCAATATCCTGTTTCTGGGACGCTGGCCCTTTAAGAAGAGTTCAGTGAGCGCACGCGTGCCCTAATACACATGCGCGAGTCCCATGTGCCGGAGACCAGAGCAGGAAGCGGTGCAGAAGATGTAGGAGAGCCCGACGGTGTGTCCTGGGTCGCAGGGGAACGCCGGGAGCAAAGGGCCGGTAGCACGGGGGACGCAGAAGAGGGGGAGTGAGCCGAGGAGTCGTGGGCAGGAGGACCGGGGACCGGAGTGGTGAGTGAGAGGCGGCGTCGGGACCCGGGGAGCGTGACACATCACTGCGTGTTACCCTTGTACTGAGACAGCACTGCATGTTACCCCTGTACTGTGACATCACTGTACCCTGTACTATGCAGAGTTTTACTATAACTCCTAAGGATATAAAGAGGGTCATAAATCGTTACCATGATTTGGGGGAGACAGATGTGAAAATTTATATTGTGTGTGGTGAGGGGCATGAAGGAGGACATCGCTACATTAAGCCAAGTTCACACACTGCAATTTTTTGGGGGGGATTTGCATACCTCCCAACCGTCCCGGATACAGTGGGACTGTACCGGATTTCAGCGGGTGTCCCGGTGTCACAATCGTGAGGCTTTTTTCCTGTGGCTCCGCCCACCCACTCTCTCCCCGTCTGACTTTCTCCCCCTCCTAATGCACATGAGCAGAGCCGAGCGCTGCTTCACTACTCTGGCTCTGTGTGCTACCGCTGTTATTAGTGGGCGGCAGCAGCACTTTCCTGGCTGCCGGCGCTTTAAATCGGCACCTGCAGCTCAGCGTTCACTGCTCTCAGCTGGGCTGCTTGTACACGAAAGGAAGTGCATCTGTGGGTGGAGCTACCGAGCAATATGCTGAGCTCTGTCCACAGATGAAGAGACTGGAGGAAGAGGAGCTGCAGCACCAAGGAACGCTGTATGTGACCTCCCCACCTACCCAAAGCTGTATGCCCCAACCCCCTCCTCACCAGAGCTATATGCCTCCAGTCACCCCCCTCACCACATCTGTATGGCCCCCTCACCAAATTTGTATGCCCCCCAGCACCCCCACCAGATCTATATGCCCCCCAGCACCCCCCAGCTCTGTATGCTTCCAGCCCCCTCCCACCAGATATGTATCCCCCAGCCCCCCTCACCAGATCTGTATGCCCCAGCAGCCCTCTCCTCACCAGAGCTATATGCCTCCAGCCACCCCCCCCTCACCAGATCTGTATGCCCCCCATCCCCCACACCAGATTTGTATACCCCCCAGCCCCCACACCAGATTTGTATACCCCCCAGCCCCCACACCAGATTTGTATACCCCCCAGCCCCCACACCAAATTTGTATGCCCCTTAGCCCCCACACCAAATTTGTATGCCCCCCAGCCCCCCCACCAGATCTATATGCCCCCCAGCATCCACCCAGCTCTTTATGCCTCCAGCCCCCTCCCACCAGATATGTATCCCCCAGCCCCCCCTCACCAGATCTGTATGCCCCAGCAGCCCTCTCCTCACCAGAACTATATGCCTCCAGCCACCCCCCCTCACCAGATCTGTATGCCGCCCATCCCCCACACCAGATTTGTATACCCCCCATCCCCCACACTAGATTTGTATACCCCCCAGCCCCCACACCAGATTTGTATACCCCCAGCCCCCACACCAGATTTATATGCCCCTTAGCCCCCACACCAGATTTGTATGCCCCCAGCCCCCCCCACAAGATCTATATGCCCCCCAGCTCTGTATGCCTCCAGCCCCCTCCCACCAGATATGTATCCCAGCCCCCCCTCATCAGATCTGTATGCCCCAGCAGCCCTCTCCTCACCAGAGCTATATGCCTCCAGCCCCCCCCCCCCTCACCAGATCTGTGTGCCCCCCAGCCCCCACACCAGATTTGTATGCCCCCATCACCCCCATCGGAGCTGTATGTGCCCCCAGAGCTGTATAAGTCCCAACACCAGAGCTATATGCCCCTTAGTAATATCTATGCTACCAGTGATTTGTATTTCCCCCAGTAATGTGTGTACTAGAGATGAGCGAACCGGTCGCGGTTCGGCTCGAGTTCGGTTCGCCGAACGGGCGTCTCGTTCGAGTTCGGTTCGGCGAACGTTCGACGAACCGAACTCGAACCGCATAGGAAACAATAGGAGGCAATCACAAACACATAAAAACACATTATAAATGTACACATACAGTTAATAAACATTGCCATAACACTTACCGGTCCCCGCGATCCCTCCTGCACTCTGTCTCCTGCCGCTATTCCATCCGATGATCGCTGAATCGTCCCGGTAACCAGCACTGCCACCAGTGATGCAGGACCTATCGTGACGTGAAAAATAGCCATGTTACCAGTAACGTGCCTGTTATCTCATTGGCTACAGACTGGTCACATGACTATGACGCGTCATGTAGGACCTGTCATTGCATCTCTCTGTTACACGGAGCACGTTTGTGCATCGCCGTGTACCGGCGACATGCTCTAGCTCGACTCCCCGCTCTGCTTCCCCGTTCCCTTAAGGTACCGTCACACTAAGCGACGCTCCAGCGATCCCACCAGCAACCTGACCTGGCAGGGATCGCTGGAGCGTCGCTGCACAGGTTGCTAGTGAGCTGTCACACAGGCAGATCTCACCAGCAACCAGTGACCACAGCCCCCAGCCAGCAGCACACGTGGAAGCGATGCTGCGCTTGGTAACTAAGGTAAATATCGGGTAACCAACCCGATATTTACCTTGGTTACCAGCGCACACCGCTTAGCGCTGGCTCCCTGCACTCCTAGTTACAGTACACAGCGGGTTAATTTAACCCGATGTGTAGTCTGGCTATGTGTGCAGGAGGCTGGCACTGGCAGCGTGAGAGTGGCGGACGCTGGTAACTACGGTAAACATCGGGTAACCAAGGAAAGGGCTTCTTGGTTACCCGATGTTTACCGTAGTTACCAGTGTCCGCAGAAGCCGGCTCCTGACCGGCTGACACAGCCGGTCAATCACGGAGATCACCGTTGCCATAGCAACGCGCCTGGTAGCGGTGACGGGGACGTCCCGCTACCAGCACGCAGCGGCACCGGAATCACGTGATCGGAGCAGCGTTGCTATGGCAACCCGTGCCACCGCTTACACACCAAGCAGTGGGGGTTAGCAGCCAGTAGCTGCTTGGATTACCCTTAGCTAGCAATACAAAAAATGCAGCGGGAGCCCATATATATATTTTTTTTAATTATTTATTTAAATGACTAAAAACAAAAAGGGCTTCCCTGTATTTTGATTGCCTGACATGACAGTGCTGTAAAAATAAATCTTTAAAAAAAATTACATAGCGCTCCGTGGTATTTTTGATTCTCAGTGCAGATAAAGCAGACAGCTACGGGTTGCCACCCCCATTTGCCTGGCGTTACCTTGGCTGGCAATCAAAATACAGGGAAGCCCATTAATTTTTTTTATTTAAAAAATAGTTAAAAAAAAAATGATGTTGGGTCCCCTCATTTTTGATAGCCAGCTAGGGTAAAGCAGACAGCTGTAGCCTGAAAACCACAGCTGGCAGCTTTACAGTGGTTGGGGATCCAATGTGGAGGTCACCCCAGGCTCTTTTTTTATAATTATTTTATAAATAATAATAATTACAAAAAAAAAATAGGGTCCCCCCCAAATTGGATCACCAGCCAAGGTAAAGCGGACAGCTGTGGTCTGGTATTCTCAGGGTGGGAAGGTCCATAGTTATTGGGCATTCACAGCCTAAAAATAGCAGGCCGCAGGCGCCCCAGAAGTGGCGCATGCACTAGATGCGCCAATCCTGGCGCTTCACCTCAGCTCATCCCGTGCTCTGGTGCAGTGGCCAACAGGGTAATAAATGGGGTTGATACTAGTTGTAAAGTCACCTGACATCAAGCCCAGCAGTTTGTGATGTCATGGCGTCTATCAGATACCCGACATCATAAACTGTCAGTACTAACAAAAAAAATCAACAAAAAAAATGTATTTGAAAGAAAACTCCCCAAAACATTCCCTCTTTCACAAATTTATTGTAAGGAAAAAACGGGAACGTATCCCCCATTTTGTAGGAGTGCAGACCCTCCATGTGAGGAGTGTGGGTGCAATGAATCTGCACCCACTCTCCCCGGGTCCACAGCAGCAGAGTCCATGTCGTAACGGTTGCTACCAAAGCTGCAATGCCCTGCTCATGAGGTAAGGGCATGCCTAATCAGGAGAACTATTCTACATTTCCAAATATTGGTATTTGCTGATATTATTGCTATTCCACCTACTATATATTGGGGATAGGATCTTGGAGATGGAATACCCCTTTAAGGTCAGTTATCCAGCTGAATGAATACTAAACAACAGAGCTCGCTATTTAGATGTGTTTTCTTGTGGCGTATAACGGACTCTCATGTTTGGTAGTCATTCAGCAAGGCAACTATAAAATCAAAAGCCTCCATTTGGAAATGTAGTATATAGCTCTCCTGATCAACTATGTTCCTTACCTCATGAGCAGGGCATTGCAGTAATAATAATAATTTATTCATTTATTTAGCGCTATTAATTCCATAGCGCTTTGCATACATTGCGAACATTGTCCCCATTGGGGCTCACAATCTAAATTCCCTATCTGTATGTCTTTCGAGTGCGGGAGGAAACCAGAGTACCCAGAGGAAACCCACGCAAACACGGGGAGAACATACAAACTCCTTGCAGATGGTGTCCTTGGTGGGAATTGAACCCAGGACTTCAGCGCTGCAAGACGGCGCTGACTGAGGGACGGTGGACTTCAGCGGAGGAGAGGAGTGCCGTGTCAGACGTCTCTCGTGGGACACTTCTTTGGACCGTTCCTGGAAGCGGAGAGCCACTCGGGTTGCTAGGGCGACCAGGGCATCCAAGGTGCAGGGAACATGACGGCCGGCCAACTCGTCCTTGATGCGACCGGAGAGTCCCTCCCAGAAGGCTGCAGTCAATACCTCATTGTTCCACCCTAGTTCAGAGGCCAGTGTACGAAACTGGATGGCATACTGTCCAACCGTCAAAGTCCCTTGAAGTAGCCTGATAAGTGATGAGGCGGACGCGAAGGCGCGTCCGGGTTCGTCGAAGGTGGTACGAAAGGCCTCCAGAAAGTCCCGGATGTTGGTGGTCACAGGATCTTCCTTCTTGCACAAGGGATTCATCCAGGCCAGTGCTTCGCCTTTTAGATGGAACATCACAAAGGCCACCTTTGCTTGGTCGGAGGCAAAGAGATGTGGAAGCAGCTTGAAGTGTAGCGAGCACTGATTCAAAAATCCCCCACAGGTCTTGGGGTCCCCGGCATACCGGGGAGTAGAGGCCAGGCGAAGTTTAGAGGTCTCAAAGGAAGCCCCCACGGGAGCCGCAGTCGGGGTCTGGGTCGACAGGGACGTGGCCGTTGCTTGAAGATTATTCAGGCAGGTGTCCACTGAAGTCATAAAGGCCAGCATGCGAGATTGGGTCTCGCGTTGCCGTACCAGTTCCTGCTGTAATCCGGCCAGCTGGGACGCTAGTGCTTCGGCGGAATCCATGGCCTGATCAATCTGTTATGTCCTGGTGGTGGATTCTCTGGGCCGTGCATCGGACTCCCCCAGTGAGGCAACCCAAAGCTAACCCCTCTACAGGGACTGTCCAATCACCCCACCAGAGGGCCTAGGTGCACAGTAGCCGGAGCACTAGAGGTACAGGATCAGCGTCCTTCAGGAGACTGATATGAAGATGTCTCTGGGGCCACGGAGCTCCTGGAGGCGGTCCAGATGACGGGACTCAGATTCAGGTGCCGGGTAGAGTCGTCAGGTGAGGTCTGGATCCAGCTGGACGAGAAGGCAGAGGTCACCAGGAGAAGTCGGGGATCGGAGACGGATTCAGGTTAAAGGAGATGGTGGAGTTCACAGCCGACAGTCACCGGAAGACTTCCTGGGCAAGCCGTGGTCAGGACCAGGTTAGCGTGGCAGGACTGGCTCTGCGAAAGACACAGGGTTAATAGGAGACAAGGTAAGGGGGGACCTGAATACCTAGCTAATGAAACACGTTGATCAGGCACCGTCCCCATGGAAAGGAGATCCTAATATACCCTGTACCTGTATTTGGCAATATCCTGTTTCTGGGATGCTGGCCCTTTAAGAAGAGTTCAGTGAGCGCGTGCGTGCCCTAATACAGATGCGGGAGTCCCATGTGCCGGAGACCAGAGCAGGAAGCGATGCAGAAGATGTAGGAGAGCCCGACGGTGTGTCCTGGGTCGCAGGGGAACGCCGGGACCAAAGGGCCGGTAGCACAGGGGACGCAGAAGAGGGGGAGTGAGCCGAGGAGTCGTGGGCAGGAGGACCGGGGACCGGAGTGGTGAGTGAGAGGTGGCGTCGGGACCCGGGGAGCGTGACACATCACTGCGTGTTACCCTTGTACTGTGACAGCACTGCATGTTACCCCTGTACTGTGACATCACTGTACCCTGTACTATGCAGAGTTTTACTATAACTCCTAAGGATATAAAGAGGGTCATAAATCGTTACCATGATTTGGGGGAGACAGATGTGAAAATTTATATTGTGTGTGGTGAGGGGCATGAAGGAGGACATCGCTACATTAAGCCAAGTTCACACACTGCAATTTTTTGGGGGGGATTTGCATACCTCCCAACCGTCCCGGATACAGTGGGACTGTACCGGATTTCAGCGGGTGTCCCGGTGTCACAATCGTGAGGCTTTTTTCCTGTGGCTCCGCCCACCCACTCTCTCCCCGTCTGACTTTCTTCCCCTCCTAATGCACATGAGCAGAGCCGAGCGCTGCTTCACTACTCTGGCTCTGTGTGCTGCCGCTGTTATTAGTGGGCGGCAGCAGCACTTTCCTGGCTGCCGGCGCTTTAAATCGGCACCTGCAGCTCAGCGTTCACTGCTCTCAGCTGGGCTGCTTGTATACGAAAGGAAGTGCATCTGTGGGCGGAGCTACCGAGCAATATGCTGAGCTCTGTCCACAGATGAAGAGACTGGAGGAAGAGGAGCTGCAGCACCAAGGAACGCTGTATGTGACCTCCCCACCTACCCAAAGCTGTATGCCCCAACCCCCTCCTCACCAGAGCTATATGCCTCCAGTCACCCCTCTCACCACATCTGTATGGCCCCCTCACCAAATTTGTATGCCCCCCAGCCCCCCCACCAGATCTATATGCCCCCCAGCACCCCCCAGCTCTGTATGCTTCCAGCCCCCTCCCACCAGATATGTATCCCCCAGCCCCCCTCACCAGATCTGTATGCCCCAGCAGCCCTCTCCTCACCAGAGCTATATGCCTCCAGCCACCCCCCTCACCAGATGTGTATGCCCCCCATCCCCCTCACCAGATTTGTATACCCCCCAGCCCCCACACCAGATTTGTATACCCCCCAGCCCCCACACCAGATTTGTATACCCCCCAGCCCCCACACCAGATTTGTATGCCCCTTAGCCCCCACACCAAATTTGTATGCCCCCCAGCCCCCCCACCAGATCTATATGCCCCCCAGCATCCCCCCGGCTCTATATGCCTCCAGCACCCTCCCACCAGATATGTATCCCCCAGCCCCCCTCACCAGATCTGTATGCCCCAGCAGCCCTCTCCTCACCAGAACTATATGCCTCCAGCCACCCCCCCTCACCAGATCTGTATGCCGCCCATCCCCCACACCAGATTTGTATACCCCCCAGCCCCCACACCAGATTTGTATACCCCCAGCCCCCACACCAGATTTATATGCCCCTTAGCCCCCACACCAGATTTGTATGCCCCCAGCCCCCCCCCCCACAAGATCTATATGCCCCCCAGCTCTGTATGCCTCCAGCCCCCTCCCACCAGATATGTATCCCAGCCCCCCCTCATCAGATCTGTATGCCCCAGCAGCCCTCTCCTCACCAGAGCTATATGCCTCCAGCCCCCCCCCCTCACCAGATCTGTGTGCCCCCCAGCCCCCACACCAGATTTGTATGTCCCCATCCCCCCCATCGGAGCTGTATGTGCCCCCAGAGCTGTATAAGTCCCAACACCAGAGCTATATGCCCCTTAGTAATATCTACGCTACCAGTAATTTGTATGCCCCACAGTAAAGTGTATTTCCCCCAGTAATGTGTGTACTAGAGATGAGCGAACCGGTCGCGGTTCGGCTCGAGTTCGGTTCGCCGAACGGGCGTCTCGTTCGAGTTCGGTTCGGCGAACGTTCGATGAACCGAACTCGAACCACATAGGAAACAATAGGAGGCAATCACAAACACATAAAAACACATTATAAATGTACACATACAGTTAATAAACATTGCCATAACACTTACCGGTCCCCGCGATCCCTCCTGCACTCTGTCTCCTGCCGCTATTCCATCCGATGATCGCTGAATCCTCCCGGTAACCAGCACTGCCAGCAGTGATGCAGGACCTATCGTGACGTGAAAAATAGCCATGTGACCAGTCACGTGCCTGTTATCTCATTGGCTACAGACTGGTCACATGACTATGACGCGTCATGTAGGACCTGTCATTGCATCTCTCTGTTACACGGAGCACGTTTGTGCATCGCCGTGTACCGGCGACATGCTCTAGCTCGACTCCCCGCTCTGCTTCCCCGTTCCCTTAAGGTACCGTCACACTAAGCGACGCTCCAGCGATCCCACCAGCAACCTGACCTGGCAGGGATCGCTGGAGCGTCGCTGCACGGGTTGCTGGTGAGCTGTCACACAGGCAGATCTCACCAGCAACCAGTGACCACAGCCCCCAGCCAGCAGCACACGTGGAAGCGATGCTGCGCTTGGTAACTAAGGTAAATATCGGGTAACCAACCCGATATTTACCTTGGTTACCAGCGCACACTGCTTAGCGCTGGCTCCCTGCACTCCTAGTTAATTTAACCCGATGTGTAGTCTGGCTATGTGTGCAGGAGGCTGGCACTGGCAGCGTGAGAGTGGGGGACGCTGGTAACTACGGTAAACATCGGGTAACCAAGGAAAGGGCTTCTTGGTTACCCGATGTTTACCGTAGTTACCAGTGTCCGCAGAAGCCGGCTCCTGATCGGCTGACACAGCCGGTCAATCACGGAGATCACCGTTGCCATAGCAACGCGCCTGGTAGCGTTGACGGGGACATCCCGCTACCAGCACGCAGCGGCACCGGAATCACGTGATCGGAGCAGCGTTGCTATGGCAACCCGTGCCACCGCTTACACACCAAGCAGTGGGGGTTAGCAGCCAGTAGCTGCTTGGATTACCCTTAGCTAGCAATACAAAAAATGCAGCGGGAGCCCATATATATTTTTTTTAATTATTTATTTAAATGACTAAAAACAAAAAGGGCTTCCCTGTATTTTGATTGCCTGACATGACAGTGCTGTAAAAATAAATCTTTAAAAAAAATTACATAGCGCTCCGTGGTATTTTTGATTCTCAGTGCAGATAAAGCAGACAGCTACGGGTTGCCACCCCCATCTGCCTGCCGTTACCTTGGCTGGCAATCAAAATACAGGGAAGCCCATTATTTTTTTTTATTTAAAAAATAGTTAAAAAAAAAATGATGTTGGCTCCCCCCATTTTTGATAGCCAGATAGGGTAAAGCAGACGGCTGTAGCCTGAAAACCACAGCTGGCAGCCCAGGCTCTTTTTTTATAATTATTTTATAAATAATAATAATTACAAAAAAAAAGTAGGGTCCCCCCCAAATTGGATCACCAGCCAAGGTAAAGCGGACAGCTGTGGTCTGGTATTCTCAGGGTGGGAAGGTCCATAGTTATTGGGCATTCACAGCCTAAAAATAGCAGGCCGCAGGCGCCCCAGAAGTGGCGCATGCACTAGATGCGCCAATCCTGGTGCTTCACCTCAGCTCATCTCGTGCCCTGGTGCAGTGGCCAACGGGGTAATAAATGGGGTTGATACTAGTTGTAAAGTCACCTGACATCAAGCCCAGCAGTTTGTGATGTCATGGCGTCTATCAGATACCCGACATCATAAACTGTCAGTACTAACAAAAAAAATCAACAAAAAAAATGTATTTGAAAGAAAACTCCCCAAAACATTCCCTCTTTCACAAATTTATTGTAAGGAAAAAACGGGAACGTATCCCCCATTTTCTAGGAGTGCAGACCCTCCATGTGAGGAGTGTGGGTGCAATGAATCTGCACCCACTCTCCCCGGGTCCACAGCAGCAGAGTCCATGTCGTAACGGTTGCTACCAAAGCTGCAATGCCCTGCTCATGAGGTAAGGGCATGCCTAATCAGGAGAACTATTCTACATTTCCAAATATTGGTATTTGCTGATATTATTGCTATTTCACCTACTATATATTGGGGATAGGATCTTGGAGATGGAATACCCCTTTAAGGACAGTTATCCAGCTGAATGAATACTAAACAACAGAGCTCGCTATTTAGATGTGTTTTCTTGTGGTGTATAACGGACTCTCGTGTTTGGTAGTCATTCAGCAGGGCAACTATAAAATCAAATGCCTCCATTTGGAAATGTAGTATATAGCTCTCCTGATCAACTATGTTCCTTACCTCATGAGCAGGGCATTGCAGTAATAATAATAATTTATTCATTTATTTAGCGCTATTAATTCCATAGCGCTTTGCATACATTGCGAACACTGTCCCCATTGGGGCTCACAATATAAATTCCCTATCTGTATGTCTTTCGAGTGCGGGAGGAAACCAGAGTACCCAGAGGAAACCCACGCAAACACGGGGAGAACATACAAACTCCTTGCAGATGGTGTCCTTGGTGGGAATTGAACCCAGGACTTCAAGACTGTAGTGCTAACCACTGAGCCACCGTGCCGCCCATTTAGCTTACAGATGCATAACCACCACTCACTGTGTCTGAACACAGGAACTTGAGCTGACAGCCGCTCTGTGCACGCGGCAGCGTCTATTGTGAAGGAGAGGGCCGCAGGGGATCAACGCTGCACAGGTACCATGGGACACCGGGAAACAATCGGTGGAGTTTTAGGGGGTGACCTGGCAGGGCCTGGGGAGGAGTTTTCTGTCGCATGTGTCATGGCACATGCGACAGAAATCAGAGAAGTAGGGTGAATGCGGCCGGCGCACTGCTGTGCGCGCGGCCATCTTGGATTTCTGGGAGGGCATCGGGGGGGCACTTTGGTGACACTGGGGGACCGGAGGGGACCGGGTAGGAGATTTATCATGTTTGTTCATGCCAGATGGGAGATAAATAATTTTTTACCGACACTGTCATTTACTGTAACGTGATCATCGGTGTATACCTGTGATCACGTGAGCGGGGACCGGAAAAACCATCCTGAATCAGGATCTCCAGGGTCTCAGCTACGCCTGAAACCCCGGAGATTTTCTGACGCTGGGGGGCGCTATTCACTTATTTCTGCCTGCTGTTTATAAACGGCAGATCAGAATAAGGCTACATTAATACGACTGATCCATTTTTGCAGTCTGCAAAAAACAGTCCATATTTTTTCACGGGTGCATCCGTGTGGCATCCGTTTCCGTTCCATAGACGGTCCGTATGTCATCTGTTTCTCATCCGTGTGCCTTCCGTTTTTTTTTGCGTACTGCAAAAAAACTGATGGAGGGAAAATACATAAATTTACCCAGGATCCATGGCTTCAACCTACATGAGGCGGTCACATGTTCACTCCAGTGCTATTTTCTACTGCTTTTCACAGCGTAGAGCGCTCTGGTGATTTTCTTGTGCTTGTACACTTCATATCAGTCTTTTCTGTCATTATAATGGCAGAAAGACACATAATGTCCCACTCTCCTGCATTTTGTAATTTTGCACCGTTTGGTGCCTTTCATGTGGCACTAAGGGGTGCTTAGCTTTGTATTTAGCCAAAAAAATGAAAAAAAAAAATGACGTAGGGTTCCCCCTATTTTTGTAGCCAGCTAGGGTAAAGCAGACGGCTGCAGCCTGCAGACCACAGCTGGCAGCTTCACCTTGGCTGGTAATCCAAAACTGAGGCACCCCACGCTGTTATTTTAAATGAAATAAATAATTAAAAAAAAAAACACGTAGGGGTCCCCCCAAAATTGGATCACCAGCCAAGGTAAAGCAGACAGCTGGGGTCTGATATTCTCAGACTAGGGAGGTCCATGGTTATTGGACTCTCCCCAGCCTAAAAATAGCAGGCCGCAGCCGCCTCAGAAGTGGCGCATCCATTAGATGCGCCAATCCTGGTGCTTCGCCCCAGCTCATCCCGTGCCCTGGTGCGGTGGCAAACGGGGTAATATATGGGGTTAATACCAGATGTGTAATGTCACCTGGCACCAAGCCATGGGGTTGGTGATGTCAGGCGTCTATCAGATACCCGACATCACCAACCCAGTCAGTAATAAACAAAAATAGACGACAAACACATTTTTATTTGAAAAAACACTCCCCAATACATTCTCTCTTTAACAATTTATTAGAAAGAAAAACAAATCCAGGTCTGGTGTAATCCAAGGGGTTGCCATGACGATCCACACTGTCCCAGTCAATGAAGAGCAGGATGTTCCCCATTGGCTGGGAGAGCAGTGCAGTGACCTGAGCTAACATCAATAGGTCAGCCCAGGTCACTGCAGGGGATGACAAGTGCTGCTGTCAGCGAGGTACATTACCTGCGCTGATCTCCTGCACACTGACTTCAATCATCTTCACAGCCAAGTATCGCGAGCGGCCCGTGACGTCACCGCTAGTCAGTCTCGGGTCGGAAGCGAGAGAAGGTGATGTGACAAGCGGCGGCCATGGAGGACAGTGACAGCGCTGAGGTCGGGACTTCATCACCGCAGGTAAGCCGAGCGGGACCATGTGTGCAGAGTGTCAGGTGGGCGGAGCCTAGCAGTGCCATGTGTGCAGAGTGCCAGGTGGGCTGAGCCTAGCGGGGTAATGTGTGCAGAGTGCCAGGTGGGCGGAGCCTAGCGGGACCATGTGTGCAGAGTGCCAGGTGGGCGGAGCCTAGCGGGACCATGTGTGCAGAGTGTCAGGTGGGCGGAGCCTAGCGGGACCATGTGTGCAGAGTGTCAGGTGGGCGGAGCCTAGCTGGACCATGTGTGCAGAGTGCCAGGTGGGCGGAGCCTAGCGGGACCATGTGTGCTGAGTGTCAGGTGGGCGGAGCCTAGTGGGCCATGTGTGCAGAGTGTCAGGTGGGCGGAGCCTAGCGTGGTAATGTGTGCAGGGTGCCAGGTGGGCGGAGCCTAGTGGGGTAATGTGTGCAGAGTGCCAGGTGGGCGGAGCCTAGCGGGACCCTGTGTGCAGAGTGTCAGGTGGGCGGAGCCTAGCGGGACCATGTGTGCAGAGTGCCAGGTGGGCGGAGCCATGTGTGCTGGCGGCGGAGTGCGAAGTGGGTGGAGCCTAGCGGGGTCATGTGGCGCTGAGGACGTCAGTGTCGTGGACTGCATGGCTGGGGACAGGTGAGTGTGAGTGAGTGTGTGTATGTATGTATGTGTACATGCCGCGTGCAGGAGGGGGCGGAGCGAGCTGAGCAGGGAAGTGTCGGCTTCCTGCACACGTAACTAGGATAAATATCAGGTTACTAACCAAAGCGCTTTGCTTGGATACCCGATGTTTATCTTGGTTACCAGCTTCTGGCAGGCTGCCAGCGATGGCTCCTGCACACTGTAGCTGTAAAAAGCCCTGCTTTTTGCTGCTAGAACCGTTCTCGAACGTAACTACAACTATCGAACTTTAGCAAAAAGCTCGAGTTCTAGTTCGATCTAGAACACCCCCCAAAATCACTCGAACCGCGAACTGGAGAACCTCGAACCGTGAACCGCGCTCAACTCTAGTGTGTATCCCTTAGTAACGTGTATGCCCCTCAGTGAAAAACACAGACGTTCTTCACTGATGTGTTAAACACGCATATGTCTCTTCATATACTCCATGATTCATGGCACACAGTGGTTGTCCATGTGCAATCCGTGATACGTGATCCGTACTCCGTGATTGCACATGGACATATACTCACCTGCCCCCGCTCCTGCTCTCCGTGCTGAAGAGTCCCGCGATTCAGCATCCAGCCACCGCTCTCTCACCTCTGCAGCTACTTCCGGGCCGGCTCTGGCTGCATAAATGAATATGCATGCCATAATGTGCCGGTCAGGAAGAAGCAGAGAGCAGCTGCCGAACTCAGCATCACTGGAGAAGGTGAGTTGAAAAAGCTTTTTATTTTAAATGTCCGTGTTTTTCTGGTATGTGTTTCACAGATCACACCATAGTGTGGTCCGTGGGACATCAGTGATGCCAGAAAAAAATGGACATGTTTCTGTGCGGCAATCACGGATATGCATGTACGCCGCACAGGCTGGGGCTTCATCCGGGAGCCCGGCCTCGGCAAAGACGTCTTTGTTGCATGCCGCGATATAGAGGAGCACCTCACCAGAGGCCACCCAGGGCGTGATGTGAAGCTGGGTGATTTGGTCGAAT